>NC_051123.1:8193873-8271331 GCF_014839805.1 Manduca sexta
GATAAAAAATCCAACAAATTTTACTTTTTATTGTGTTGTGATGGCAAATGAAGTCAGTTAGACAGCTTTAAAACATACTACTTATATTAATGTTTTGCGAAACTGAAGGCTTTTGATAACATTTTGTACAATCTTAGAATAGTTTATTCATGTATTTATTTACTGAATCTGGAATGTTCTTGATAAGATGAACATTGAACAAGTAAGTATTGTAAAAATTTTAATATATTAAATTATAACTAATACAAGTTTAATATCAAATAATTACCAACTATAGAATATGTAAATAATTATCGACGACTACCATTGCTTATTTGTAAATTACTCATTAACCTGTAATGAAAAATGATGTATTATTATTTATAAAATCTATTGTAAATTAACCTCTCTTAATAAATTGTTATTGATATTAGAAAATGTTGTTTCATATACATATACATCTGCTATTATGTTATACTTAGAAAACAGAGCCATTTACCTGCGGTTTTGATTTTAGAGGGTAGAATTGGCTTTATCAGCTTATGACAATAAATATTGTTGAAGCCGTCTTACATGAAGTCGTAATTTTAAAAAGGTTAAATATGCATATTAAAGTTATACGCGAAATAAAACTAATTCAATCAGTCATTCTTGGCCATCACAATGAGCCCATCTCATTCATGATTGCTGAACTACATACGATTCTAAATATAGATAACAATCCTTTAATAACAATAATATAGCTATATATATCGAAGACCATATAAGTGCCAGGGATATGTAACGATTTGTCCGTGAAATACATAACATAATTCAACTACATAAATGAAGTTTATGAAGTTTTTGGATGATTGGGTGTTTATTACTATTTAACTCACGATCCGTTCAAATGTTTTGGATTAAATTTTACACACATTTCATCTAAACTCAGATCACCTTTCACAAAACCGCATTACATCAGACCGCCCAGTTTCAATGCATATTCATAATTCTAATTTATATCCGCAATTTTTCTATGAACTGTCCAAAATAAAGCACAAAATTTCAGAACAAAACATCTCCCGAAGCTGTAAG
Organism: Manduca sexta; assembly: GCF_014839805.1. Classification (NCBI taxonomy): domain Eukaryota; kingdom Metazoa; phylum Arthropoda; class Insecta; order Lepidoptera; family Sphingidae; genus Manduca; species Manduca sexta. The sequence continues at coordinate 8,194,927 of NC_051123.1, forward strand.
TATGTTATAGCAGCTCCATTTTATACCCTGTAATTCGTTTACGTCAATTCCCAAACTGATATGATACATTACACATCACAAAATATGTGGGCATATTTCAGATGATCAAAAAATACGCAAAATTTATCGCGCCTTTTCAATTAATCGTCATATTTATTAGACGTATGATCTTTCGTACGATATTTGCCAAAGTTATCAGCGGCGATAACCTCTGGACATACATCACAATTATCCATTGCCTTTAAAGATGATGAGCGGAGGCGAGTCCAGCAGTTGATGCTGAGACGTTGCACGAACAAAACATGAAGATCAAACGCGTAAGTTTTCGTGTATTTTGGCAATATTTTGCAATCTAAAATTGATTAAGAGCGCAGACTTAAAAACAAAACTTTAAAATCGGTTTTATTGCGATTGTTTCGTCGCGACGTATTTTTTTCTACTGTATATATTCAAATTAAAATGGGTAATATTTATGTCTATCGTACAAATATCAAAAAATCTGCTGTCGAATTCAAATTTTAAAAATTAGGCATCCCAAAATATACGATTTGGTTTGATTTTTTAGTGTAACGTATACGCAATATCATTACTTTATTTTAAATATAACCATGCATAACATCCATTTTAGTAATCTAAATATTAGCAGGTCTAATGTCAGCATTTAGATTTTTAATCGGCAAGTTTACAATACTTTAGGTCCCGAATTATTTCGTAAACCTTACTACATAGAATTCGCTCGATGTCACAATGTGAGACTAGTATTTAAAAATAACTTCAAGTTTTAGTGCAATTTATAAAAAGCCTTCGTCTAATATATTTTTGTAGTGTTTTTGTTAAATAGTCTCTTAACAGTGACAGGAAAACTTCAATATCATCGATCTTGTCTATCTTCAAAGGGACACATTAAAAAAATTGTATCTTGTATCTATTGTATTGTTATGTGTATCCTCGTATTTTCCCCTGAAAACACCCTTTACGCCTGGCTTTTTACTGACGTATCTACTAGTAGACGAGTCAATTTCCATTTTACTAGTTTTTAAAATCCTGTCAAGTAAAACTGCTGAATTATATGTTTTATATATTCATGTCTATGCCTACCAGCTTGTAAGTTTTCACTGCACTTATTGTATTTCAGTATTTATGTTTTTCTCTAATTGTTTTGGTCACGTTTCGGTATTTGTGATCACTGTCCTCTTAATGTTTCTATAAAACGTGACCTAGCCATCTATCAACATTCCTAGATTATCTGCTACGTCATATCACAATAACTACAATCTTAATCATTAACCTTTACTCCTGAAAGTGTTTGCAAAAGTACTAGGGGCGCACAAATGTGATACTTAGTTGTTTAAATTCATCAATGAAAGATGGTATCTTAGATCCTAATATAGCTCTATAAACTGTTTCTTTTGGGCCCAAATGTACCTATTATGATATTCCCTTGTGGTAGACGATTGTTTGTGGTTCGCTTGAAGTGTCTCATGCTATATCAATATCACACTTGAATTAACTAACTTTTGGCATAGTTTTTACGATGTTATTCTATCATGAAAAAATATTTAAAAATAGGTTTCTATTGAAATATTAAATATTACATAATTATATAATAGTAGCTGTTTATTACAATATGATAATTTTTGACATACTTATCTACCTTAATTGAGATGTTTAATTTTTGTAGTTTTTCTTTAGACTATTTCGTATGATTTATTATTATGAAAGTTAATAAATTTTAAGATTTTTGGGGTTTTAAAAGAAGATATAGCGAGTTCAGAATCCATTCCGAGACAATTTAAGTATGTTTGTTTGTCTAACGATATTTTCCTGGAAGTTCCTGATATTCAATTTTCGACTGTTGCACTAATCTGCCCACAGGCAGAGTCGTGAACAAAAGCTAGGTTGTTATACATAGGTATACTAAACTCTCACCGGATGCGAATTCTAATTTCCAGCATACTATGGTTATGATTGTTTAATATTTTTCGAAATGTAGGGAGCCCTGGACGAGTCGCGAAAGTATAATCTACCTAAGATATAAAATTCACGCAGTATCTGTTTGTTTTAATTTTATGTCGAACTGCAATTTTTGAGACGTAAATAGTGTAGGTAGTACGGGTTGGGGATTCCACATTTGTTTACATACAAGGGTATTAGTTTCCAAAAATCTGAAAAAGTACTGGTTTACAGGGACTCCCCCCGTGTTCATGATGGGACCCGTCCCTCCTGTTGCGGCCGGAGGAGAAGTACGGGGACAAGCCATTAGAGGCGTTCCGCGACTACTCTGTAGACGAGACCGACCCGATCAAACAGCGCGTGAGGAAGACCTACTACGACATGCATTCTAATATGACTGTCGACTTTGTTAAAGGTGAGTAATATTGCGATATATTTTGGGGAGAAGGAGGCGAGGGGGAGTTAAGTTTTAAGATAGTTTTGGTGTAGTTAGTTTGCTTAATACGTAGCAGAGTAAAATTAAAACTGTAAAAAATTTTAAATACTAGCTTATGCTCGCTACTACGCATGAAAGAGGTGTCCGGGATAAAAATCTCGCTCTATATTTTCCCGGGATAGAAAGTAATATTAAATCCGCCTATATACTTCTCAGAACATAAAGTCTATAAATAAATAATTAATAATATATTAATGACTATATACGTAATTTGAGAGGTTCCTGTCACGAAATAAGTTTTTCCGTTTACATATAAATAAATAAACATGAAATAAAACTAGTCGGATTTTATCGCAACTTATTTTTTATTTTTCTTCGTACGTTCAAGGTAAAATGGACAAATGGTTAAAATTCAACCATTTTAAATCGACCGTGAAGGACGCCCTGATCAGACTCAACGACCTGGTGGACGAGTCCGACCCCGACATAGACCTTCCGAACATCGTGCACGCGTTCCAGACTGCCGAGAGGATCCGCGAAGACCATCCTGACGATGACTGGTTCCATCTCATTGGACTCATTCACGATCTTGGAAAGGTAACGTGATTTTTATAGTATAACTAGCTGACCCGACAGACGTTGTCCTGTCTTAACTATGTATGCACGTGCGCATTCTGTCAATCGCTGACAGTAATTTCAAACAATTGACAGTTAAGTATATAAAATTAATATTTTCTTAAATTTTATAATTTACCGCGCAATTTTTTGAATTTTTCTTTAATAAGAATCTTCTACAGACAATAATAAACACAACAACAACAACAAAATAGTGAATCGGTCCAGCCGTTCACGCGTGATGGCGTGACCAAGGGAAATAGGGATTCATTTTTATATATATAAATTTGCTTGTTTATTAAAAAAGTTTCAGTATCTAGACTGTTATGTTATTGAGTGGCAATTGAATTTTAAGATTGTTTATGTTTTAACAAAATTATCAGTATAGCAATTAATGTTGTGTAACGCAAAATAATTTATCATTGTGGTTTTTATATAATTGTTTTTGTAGGTATTTTTATGTCGATTGCGTTACGTATATTTTTATAGTACACTCACATTCACGCCATTCATGCCCCAAGGGGTAGGCAGAGGCCCAACTGGTGTACCCATATTCTACCGGGCCATGTATATTCCTTTCCATGATGTGATAGGGAAAAGCAGGGGAGCCTATTGTTATATTGGGCACAAATTCCAGAATCCGGGCTCATACTGACTAGAAAACCCAATATCACTTTTCCCGACCCGGGGATCGAACCCGAGACCTCAGTACTGTAGTCGAACCTTAATACAACTACGGCACCGTGATTTCTATAGTAGAGATAATAAATTGAAATATTTCTATCTACTTTCCCATTCTTTTCCGAATTAATATTTAACTTAAAAATATTATAATTTTTCCAGTAATGTCATTTACGTGTTTTTCCTCAGGTGATGGCGTTCTACGACGAGCCGCAATGGTGCGTGGTGGGTGACACCTTCCCGGTGGGCTGCAAGTGGGGCAAGTCCATTGTCTATGGCGATGACAGTTTCAAAACCAACCCGGATACTTACAACCCTAAATACAAGTAAGTAGACTTCGAAATGTACTAAGTACGTAATTAATAAAAAAAATTGACTATCTTCAATATTTTGTTAGCGTTTACTGACACAAAGGTAAAGAAATTAAAATAAAATATTTCATTTATCATGACATATCTACTTGCTTCTTATTAGTGAAAGGTTTTCAAAAATCGTTTAATAGTTACGGAAATAATACAAACCAATTTTGAATCTTTGTCATGTCAGTAGAACAGTATTATCACCGATTTTATAGGGTAATGATTTGCCTTAATATTTACTGTGTTTGTTTTAATTTCAGCACTGATTGCGGAATGTACAAGCCGAAATGCGGTCTTGAGAACTTGATGATGTCTTGGGGACACGACGAGTATCTCTACAGAGTATTGATGCATAATAAATCCAAATTTCCACAAAAGGGACTTTATATGATTAGGTGAGAGACAACGGCAATATTTTTTTTGTAGTTCAAGATAGGGTAAGGTAGTTAAGGTGGATAATATTTCATACATCGTTCATAAAATATATCTGTAAATTAATTAATCGAATAATGATAAACTAGATCTATAGGTTTCCGATTATGCTGTTAACTCAAGCGTGGGTAATTTATGTGTGCAATGTTTTCTTATGCTTACGCGAATATTACGACATTGAATTAAAACTATTTTCCGGATTTTATCGCGATTTTTATATTTTTTCTCCCGATAATTCACGGACGGACAGACTTGGTCTTCGGACGACCAACACCTCAGTCCCCCGTGACCATGAAGGCTGCAAAGTCTGACCATGAAGGGTGTAATATAAAAACCGCGATAAAATCCGAAAAATAGTTTTATTTCAATTATTAATATGTAATTCGTATTTGCTGTTTCTTAGAAGATTAACATAAATTAACTGTAGACATTTATGCGACTAAATGTGAAACAAAACGAAGTTTATATATTCTCTATGTTTATTTGCAGATATCATTCATTCTACCCGTGGCACGCCGGCGGCGACTACAAACACCTCCTGGTCGATGGAGACAACGAGATCATGAAACATGTCCTTGAGTTCAAGTGAGTAGAATCTTGGAGACATTTACCAATGAAAATGTATGCCTAACGACATGCGCCCTCACAAAATTGCAATGTCTATTCAGGAAGTTTAGATTACTAAAAACATATTTATATTATTTTTCCAATTGGATACAGTTTCTAGACACGAGTTAAGAGCATTTTTTAATGTTGGACGTGTATTTTGATGTGAACACCGCTTTTATGTCCCGGATCGGTCAAAATTATATTAGGTTTTTCTGCTCAATATCAGCCCTAATAAACGACCTATGTGTGAGTACAATCCTTATTAAAATCGCCCTTATTTTTCAGCAAATATGATCTATACACGAAGAGCGCGGCCATCCCCGACATCGAGACGCTTTGGCCGTACTATGAATCTCTTATAGACAAATATATTCCTGGAGAACTGGAATGGTAGAAGGCGTTCAACTAAATTTATTAATATGTGTAATTTATTAAATTAAAAAGGATTTATATTTAGAATGATATGAAGATATTTGTATATATACTGAGATTACTAAGATAAAAATAAACTAAATATAGGTAGGCCTTTTTACGAAATTCTCGCAGTTCAATATTTTGTCTCGTCGAATAGTATAATGTACCGGATAGCTCATTAGATACCCAGTATTTATATGAAATGTGCAAGCTAATATTTGAATACTGACGAACTAAGTGTATATACTTTTTTATCAAAAAGAGTACTCAGGAGTCAGAAATATAATGTAACAGGAAATATTTCAGTAAATGTTCACTTGTATTTCACAGCTTTTATTCTTTTGGAATAATTTCTATAAACATTTTAAGATCTTACACTTCTTTTACATCACTACTTGTCTTCAAAAGTTAAGTTCTTTGGAAATGGTGTGTTTACTTCGAAATATTGTAATCTCATTTATAAATAATGTAATAATTATGTTTTAATCTAAAAAACAATTTACTTAAGTTTAATAAATAATGTAAGAAAAATTTTGTGTTTTTGGTCAAGACCTTTATTCATTCCGTATATTAATTATACAATTATATTTATATCAACACCTCCTAAGTAGATAAGAGTATAAAAAATAAGTTCTTTCGATGCTCTCTCTAACAGCCGTTTTCAATAATGGATCACAATCTCAATTTTCAATCTGATACCGAGAATGAACCAATCAAAATAACTCATTTGTAAACATGTCAAAAATCTAGGTTCTGATTGATCCATTTTTGAAATAGATTGAAAATAAGGATTGAGATCGTTTATTGAAAATAAAGGTATTAGTAGCTAAGAAATAAAAAACCAAACGCAATTTATAATAAATCAGGAACTTTATTTAAGCTATATTTACAAAAATACAAACATCTCAAAATAGATAATAATTGTAATTAAACTACAATACGATCAACAACCGAGTCAGCAAATTAAAACTACACGCTTCACAAATTATATTTATGTACACACAATATAAGGGAACTTATATAAGTTACATTCTAAAATCGCCACCATAAACTACAAAATATTTTAACCATGAAATAAATAATAAAAACAAAAAGTATATTCAAAACTTCTAGGGAGAAACTCAAAACACTTTGATATTTTTTGCATTACAAGTTGTGTCGTTAATCAGACTCGGATGATTGAGGACCAAAACGAGTAATTAGAATTTCACACTATTGATATATTTTACTTGAAATCGAATCGTGATCAAAATAATTAAATTTTGTAGTCTATGGTCGCGATTTACACAGTCTTTACATTTTTAATAAAAATGCACAATTTGGAAGATAAATTGGTTATTTGTATTAAAGAAGCAATTTATCAGTTAATAATATATTGAAATTAAGATTTTAACACAAGTAAGTAAAAAATGGCATAAGATGATATAAGATTTGTTTTTAGCAATGTTTGAATGTCATTAAGATTTAAATATAAGTGCATTTAAATTACAATTGAAAATCCATCCAATATGTTATTTTAATACGCACGAATACAATTTTTGGTTCAAATAGTTTGTAAAGAAAGATTAATATAATTTATAATTAAATACAATACTTACATAATCATATCAAATAAAAATATTTTCACAGCTAACATACCAAAAAAGTACAAACCATATAAAGTTAAACATACATCATATTATTTTTCAGTAAGTATTTATAAATCACTGCAAAGAAAACTTGGATAGACATAATATACCGGTGATATTTGCTTTTATGTACATACTAACCTAGTAGTAGTTACATGAATTTTAAATTAATAAACACAAAATTATTTATTTATTAATATAATTCTATTGCATTGTTATGATTCGTTAAGTTTAAAAGGATACCGATGTTTTGCTTCCCTACAAACATCATAAAAGAAGTTTCTATCAAACATCAAACAAGAATCAAAGTAAACGAAAAAATTCCGACTCCAAAAAAGTTGAACATAATGAGATATCATTCATTCAGTAACTTCATTCACTCGCTCATCATTACGCAATATGGCGTGGTATTTAAATATTTAGTGTAATGAACAAGCGAATACATTTTACTATGTCAGTTAAGGCGATACCTCAAGGTCCATTTTCATACATTTTGTTTCGGCTTTAATCTGGGTAACTAAACAAGTATTGGCAAGTAAAATTTAAATTCACGTCTAGTTAGTGATTAGTTCTCGCAGTTGAAAGAAAAACGTAAAAATAATTAATAATCATGGATATTTCGGCCTTTAAAATTTAATATGACGAAATTTTAAAGGCAGAAATATCCATGATTATTAATTATTTTTACATTTTTCTTTCAACTGCGAGAACTAATCACTAACTAGACGTGAATTTAAATTCTTTACTTGCCAATACTTGTTTAGTTACCCAGATTAAAGCCGAAACAAAATGTATGAAAATGGACCTTGAGGTATCGCCTTAATAGTTTAGATTTAATAGACAATTATTTTGTTTTATACTCTGACATGACCATAAATATTTTCTTAAGTAATTCGTAATTTAAGCGGACCAATATTATACCTAGTGTGAGTAAACAATGCAAAGTCAGATACTTTCATTGATAAAATATAATTTGCTTATTTTGTTAGTAAGTATCTATGCAATTTCCTCAATATTTTGCTAATAGCAGTTTATGTGCAATTGTAATTCTGAAATTTATGTTATGTACTGAATGTTATATTGAAATGTTAAATATTATCCATTCACTACTAATCAGATTACAGTTATTCAAATTACACTAAATATACAATGTTCTATAAGTCTACGAAAAAGAATATTGGTCATGTCAGATAAATTAATTTTAAGTTAATTGTGTTGTAATTGATTATACGTCCAAATATTTGATGATAATATTAATACCAAAAATATAAAAAGACTACGCAATCTACTACATTGTAAGGTTATAATGGTAAACTTCATTCACAGCCGTTTTCTACAAAAGATCCCAATCGCCTTTTTCGCTTCATCGCGAAAATGAAACTAATCATAGAAGCTTGACATACTTGTAATTTTAAGATGACTTATTTTGATAGATTTATTTTCGAGATCGGATCCAGGGGTGTAGCTACCGCTGTATCAACCAATCAGTGATACGGGCCCCCCGAGCTTTGGGGCCCCTCTTGACCCATAGCATTAAACTAAGCGGCCGTCTAAAAGTTCGCACTGTCCTGAAGAACCCCCAACAAATATAGATATAGGGCTCCTCGATGGCAAGCTACGCTACGGATTGGATCGAGGATTAAAATTGGGATCGTTTATTTAAAACGATCGTTAGAATGAAGCGGACATTGTAAGTTTATTTCAGTCGATATTGTGTTGAGCCTCTGGGTAATAAAGATAATTATTACATAATTAGATACGGCTTTTAAGTTAAAGTGTTGAATTCATAACATATAATTAAAAATATGTTAATTAATTACTGTCTGTAAAACATGGTTTACATATTTAGGTCAACCACATGATATAATAAATATCTTCATAAACATAGTCATTGGACTTTCATTAATAAAGGTTCTATTTTTATGTCGTAAGCCGTTTATAGCACAATATCAACTGTCGATAAACTTTAAATCTCCTCTCTATAATAAATACAAGACACATGCAAATATCAAGGCCGTCTCCATCTTTAAGGCATCTCATCTACCCTTACCTTAATACTATAGTTTCTGTCTTAAATAGTACACAAACAAGTATTACCTTATAATACCAGATTACTAAATATTCGCATCTACGAATACTTATGTCCTTGCACGATAACTTAAAGCATCGGAATGTTTGCCGGCAAATATGACAGCTACATGACATTACGCGTGTCACCTTATTATGTAGTATATAAGGTTATATTGCCGTGACACACGTAAATGTCATGTAGCTATCATGTTTGCCGGCAAACATTCCGATGCCTCATGGATTCAATTCATGTTTTGTTCAATGAGTTGACCAAGCGCCATTTCCAATAAAGGGCCCCATTCGTTTTCAATCATTCGAGAAAATTGACAAATAACAAAGGTTTACTGCTAAGCTTACCAATGACGTTTTGCTTAGTTTATTCTTGGGATTAGATCGAAGATTAGGATTGAGATCGTTTAATAAAAACGGTTTAACGATTAAAACCTATCGACATAATTTATTACACGAAAACGATTGTACTTTAAAACATATAAAAAAGTACGTGTATCGATTATCGATATCCATAATCATTCGAAAACCGTGCGTGGGTCTAAAATATCGACATCATGTATATACACATGTGAACTATTTAAGAGAGAATCACACCAAGATGTTATCACAACTACAAACCTATCGTATCAGTCTTTTATAACAGAAAGACGGTCTTATTAAACGCGTGATAAGGCGATATAAGGCGATTCTAATGTGGATATAAAGCGGCGAACGTTGCGTAAATATCACACTAGTACTTAACTACCTTTAGGAATGTCGATTACAACCTTTGCGTTGTAAACATCGAGACTGACTTATCGAGCTTTAGATTACACATCAATTGCTACTTCTTTATACAAATTTATTTTGTTTTTTCTAGATAGTTCTGGTTGTTTTTATTTCTCCTGTTACGTACAAACATTTATAAAGTCAGTTTACGGACTACCTAGTGTTATTGTTACATATCAGTATTTTCATTGTGTTTATTTAAAATTAAGTGTTGCGTGCGAATTCGCCCGCCCGTGTGCCAAATTTCATACAAACTCGTTTAGCTGTTTGCGCGTTTAGTTTTAGCAAACATCATACAACCATCCAAATGTATTTATAAGAATAGAGATAAGAAGTAACTTGGCATACAGTGATTGAAAATAGTTTATAATTAAAAAGGATAACAAATCAGCTGCCGATAAAGATTTATTTTAGTCAGTCCCTAGTGTCGTAACTTCAAACAGTTAATGTACAAAATACATGTGCATGAGAATTGTACTTTGAATATTAATGTTGAAGTTGTAGAAAGAACTGCATGTGAGTGGTGAAGCGTCCATACAACCCGATTCCTACCGGCTTCCCTTTTAGGTTTATTTATGTTTGTCTTAGTTTTTATTTTCTGTGAAAGTGGCCACGATATATTAACTAAGGCATTTTTATGCATAAGGTTACTTTTTTTAAAAATTTCACACTTCGCCACTAAGTGCATGCCACAGGATTTCATCACTATTGCTTATCTGCCTTGCTTATTCAAGTACTTATAGTAAATAGAAATTCATTATCTTCTTTAGTTTGTTAATAAACTAAAGAAAAAATAAAAGTCAACGAAATTAGATACTTGATAAGCTAGCGTATATAAATAATAAATAATAAATAATAATAATAAAAATTTTCGACACGGTGTGCTAAGTACGAATATTGAACAAGAACAAGTTATTAGAGTAAAGATATTAGCATATATGAAGACTCAAAATGTATTCCTACCGTCGCTATACTATTACGATATTGTTTTTATAATAGCTTGCATTATATGAAAGTAGAACGCTGCTTTATTTGATTATAGCGTTTTTAAATAATCAAAATTAAACATTGCCTTAATTGGGATCGATCGTACGATTCTGATTCGTATAAATAACGCGATTAAAGCTCTTATAACATTTATTAAACCGATCGCCCGAACATTGGCGATAAGTTCTAAATATACGATGATTAAAAAAGGTTCGTGCGTTTAAGTGCGAATTCGTACGATCAATGCGATAGGATTCGTACAAGCGATTGTCATTTAAGACGCCGACTTAGACTACATCAAATTCACAATCATAGTCACAATGCTATGCAATTCATTCAAATATCGATATATTAATAATATCAATACAAATTTTATGAATATCTAAATCCTGAGCAATGTTCCTGGTAATGTACTTATGTTTATCGACTCCATTACATTTTTCAATGACTTTTAATTATTGCAATACCTACATTTTACCATCTCTTCCTTATAATTATATCTTTCAATTCCTTTAGCCATTATTAAATCACATTGGTTTTATAAGACACTATTAAATAAATTACGGATGTGTGCTTACTAAAAACAAAAATACATCAATGATTTGTGTTTGCTGTTAAAGGGCCCTTAGGTTAGGCAAGGGTTTATTAAACCGCACAAAATTACATTATAATAATCATGTATCATGTCATATTTGATTACTAATGTGCCGTCCTTTAATTTTTTCTTCTGTGGACGGATGGCAAATACGAGAAAATAATTGTCAGCTGTCAAATAACAATTACTAATATGTACTATGTAACTCAACCGCCTTGAAGTTACTCGAAGTGGGTCGGATTTATTCTTTACAAAAATTAACGAGAGCGTAAAAGGTGCATAAAATAATGAACTCTAGACTAGTCTGACTGATTTTGAATTGTATAAAGAACTTACAATTTATTTCAATAACTTTAGGTGTCTTCTTTATTTCAGATACTGGGTTATTGATGTTTAAACCTTGCAGTCTCATCTATGTCAACCAGTTTACGTTTCAAAGTGTTTGTATATGCTGGTTACGTAGGCCATCACTTGCTGCCAATCCGGCCTCTCTTGTTGTATCATGTCTTGAATGTTCTGGAAACAATGATTTGTTATATAGGTCTAACATTTAATTCTGTATAAACTGGATTATCATAATCAAAATCTTTAGCAGGAAAAGGAAATTTTCAGACGCATAATTGCTTACTGCAAGTTCTATCTGATGCAAAATCTACTATTCTTGTTTGTATAATTTAAATTTCATACGTTAGCTTACGCGCTTCGCACTAAATACCTGCTGGCATCGATATGAAATCTATTTTAAAACAAAATCATGTAAGCAAGTTTCATTAATTGGAAATATAGATAGTTCCAATTTACAAAAATATACTCAATCATCAACACAGATCAGAGGTATTCACTATTCACTCACCAACGTGGTAGGTATGCCAACAGACTCGGCGGCTGCGAATGCGACAGAGAAGTTGGTGCGTTTGTCGTGCGGTGACAGCGTCGCGTACGGGATGCGACCCTCGCCCAGGTACGAGTGCAGCAACGCGCACAACGCCATGCCGTCGTTCCACGATGAACTGGCAAAGCAAATTAAACTTTATAAATAACAGTTTAGGTTGCATTATGTCTATGATTCTATTGTTACCCATTGCCAGGACAAAAAAATACCAAAGATGGTAGTTCATTTTTGTAACTCAAGAATCTTAAGTATTCAGATTTGGTGATTTTTATAGACTCACCTAAAGTTCGTAATGTCAATATTGTTGTATCCTAAAGTCTTCTGTTGACACCACTTGAGCAAAGCGTTGCGCTTCGACCCGCCGTTCTTCACTTGCAACGCGTTCAAAGGATCTTTCCTTTCACCTAATATCAGCAATGAGATTATGTAAATAAAAAATAATTTATATTGAAAAATTATTATTAAGCTTATACAAGTATGGACATAGACTGGAGTGTGAAAAAGCATCGTTAAATGGGAAACAATTATTTATACAAAACATGCATACACGTAAAAGCTAAGCTAATTTTTATGCTCGACTTGATTATAATTTACAGGAAGATTCATGTATAGCCATATAAGGTGTTTATTGGAGAAAACAATTAGAAAAAGTTTAACTTCTTTTAGTCTATTTTCAACTAGAACGATTAATTGAAATACTGCTATGAAATCAATAATGTTTAATTTACTAACAGCTAACTTAACATTAAACGAAAATGATCTAAATAGTACAATTTTGATTTACTTTAGTATGCGTACGTTCCTATAAAATAACAATATCTTTCTAAAACAGAAAACTTTCTGAATCTATCTAGAAACATCTAGTAATTTCAAGAGCTTTGCTAGACTCGGGTATAATTTATAATAGTTCTTCCAGCATGTATAACCTCGTCAAGCGCGATCGACTCACATATATCGCCGTAAGAGTTGCGTCGCACGAACGACTCGATCGCCTTCTGCTGCAGCGAGGCGAGCGCGCGCTGCTCGTCGGGGATGTTGGCGCCGCCCGCCGCCGCCGCCTCTGCCCCCGCAACCACCGCACGTTACCACTTAGCTTAGCACTCAGCACGAGCCACACGGCACCAAGCACATCGCACATGGGTGACGGTTTTGTGCACGAGTTATTAAAGTATTTATTCGATAAAATAATGGCTTCTGATAAAAATGTTTTTGAATGTTAGTAAGATTAAATTGTGTATAAAATCAAAATGTAGTTTACAGTAACAGTTATTAAACAGAAATATCAATTGCTTCAAATTTTTTACGTTATAATTATATAATAATCTATTATGAAGAAATTAATTTGTACGAAACTTATAAAAAAACTTTAACACATATTATATTGAACAATTTGCAACATTTCAAAGCTATTTTTATTACTCCAATCTCCATAGTTTAAATTTTAAGTCATCCATAGAGCTCGGAAAGAAATGTTTATATTGTATTTAAAATGTGCACAAAACCGTCGACGAATAGAAACATAGAGTGAAATATTTCCATTACCCATTATAATAATGAAAATATTTTTGAACACAACTATAATTAGACCAATCGCAATTTTGAATAGATTTTCGTACGAAATTGAGTCGTACGAATTCGTAAGCTAACGCACGATACTCAGCTACATTAAATTAATTAGTAGTGTGTTTGTGAAGGTCTCGTTCGACATGGATACTTTTTATTGATGTAATTAATAACAGAAATAGTAATTTCAACATTAAAACTTTTGTTCAATTTGCAATTCTTACGTTAAGAATCATACGTCTCAAATTCGTATGTAAAGTGCGATTGGCTTTACCTTTCCAGTATTTGCAACAGGTACCCAAGTCAGAGTGTACATGATGGAAGGTACATAAGAAACAAATATATATTTCGACCATACCTTATTTAAAGTAGGTAAACAAGTTAATTTTCAAACAAGTTAATAGTTTTCGTCCACCTTTGCAAGGCAAACATTGGTAAAGGAATCCATATTAAATATGTTATAGGAAATGGTATTTAGAACCTATTTTTATCAAGACACATCACAAATTGTTAAATTAAATCGAGAAATGTTAATAAATAAGCAACTTAAGAAATATATTTCCATTAATTTGATTTATTAGAAAAATTATATCAAAATTATCAGTTATATATTTCTTTTAAAGTAATTTTCAATTTAGAGTCGTCAATTTACAAATTTGTAGCAACCAACGAAGATTAAGTTATGAAAAAGTTTGATGCATCACCATACTATTACATTTAAAACATCCTTTAATAGAAACAGGTAAGGGATAAATAAGGAAATCTACATTTACACTACGGGATATATATAAAAAAAAACAACTAATTCCCACACGCATGCGTGTAATAACTAATAACGTTTGTGTGTACATACAATAATACGTGTATATAGTAATAAATTAGTGACGTCGCACGCAACACAAAGTTAGAACAAGGCAAGTGATCGGCTCAAGCGTTCGTCTCATGCCGCCATGCTGCAATAGAAACAAGCAAACTTACATGCAATCAAAGCCGGTGCTGCGGGACAGTTTGTATTAATGTCACGTGACTTTGGAGACCATAGATAATATTATAAATGTTTGTGTCTGAAGATTGGGACGAAGGTATAGATTGTGATAAATGTTTTCTATAATACTTTATTTAGCATTATATCATGCAAACAGAAAATATTATTCTATAAAAACTATGGGAAATTCGGGAAAACTACGATAAATTGGTACATTTGGGAACTTCATACATAACTAAAACACTACTTAATTGTACAAATTATGGGTCAATGACTAAATAGCCTATGTCATGCAATACTACACTCTGAAAGACTATTACTATCTTCTCGTGCTAAACTTTGCACCTTAAAGTAACAAGACTTTTGTTCCTCAGAATGCACAGATCTACATACTGTTACACTACTGTTACGACACTCGCAACGCTGGTGCAAATTGCACAATAGTGCTTTTCATGTTAATAGTCTTAGGATAAAATGACCTAAATATCATTTATCATTCCTTATTGCATAGGAGAAAACTTTATTTTTACAATACTTGGCCGATTTGTCTAGCAGGGCCTTACAAACAGTCGAAAAGTATGAAATCGATTGAGTTATATATCGATATGTATTCGATGTACCAACAACCCCCTAATATAATTGTATACATTATTTTCAGCGGTAATCGAGTAAGACTCATCTGTACCTTGTATAGTGTATAGTAACTCACCGGCAGTGATCGGCGAGGGCCTGGCGGCGCGCGCGGCCGGCGGCTTGGCGGCGAACGCGGCGCCGCCGAGACCGTTGGCCGGCGCCGCCGCGCTCTCCGTCATGCCGTTCTTTATAGAGCTGGTGGACGTCGACACGCTCACTGCAGCTTGCACCTGCTATGGACAAGATATTTTTTTATACAAAACAGCCGATTTTCCAGTATCAGCCCGTAGTCTGGAATTTGTGTCCTTTAAAGCGACAGGCTCGCCCCCTATAACATTATGGGACGGAGTTGCGCCTCTGTCTACCCTTCGGGTATTTGCGCCAGCTCATTCTTTTTATAGACAGAAGTAGCAATATGTATAACGTGAATTAATATCTATAAATCCTAATGTAAAACTGTTTATTCATTGAATAATGTACTTGCATGCGGTATATTTTACAAAATGAGAGTGAGATAGATGCTAATGAAATGTATTTTTAGGTATTTTACCATTATTATTAAAAAGAAACAACTGGAATATCTTACCGGCGGCCACTCGTTGACAGGTGTTGTCGCTGGCGACTGCTGCTTAGCAGCTTTAGCTGCGTTCTCTATGCTTTCGATCAAACTCTTCACCGATAAGCGGGAATCTTGCCGACTCACGCCTGTCAAAATAATAATTATAGCATCACTAATAGGGGACCGGCCTATGCTTGATTTTGTACATTATTCTATATGTAATGGTTAATAATACGAAAAAGAAGCACTCCTGCGAAAACTGCATAACAATTGGTTAAAAAATGAGCGAGTAATTCATATTTAAAATATTGTAATGTGCAGAAGTGGGCGTGATGTGGGGATATCGCTTCATCTCTTTTTTTCGCACGCGTCGTAATTCCCGATGACGTCACATGTGGATATTTCGTCTCTTTTTTGTTTCTTGTTAAAAACCCCTTCCACCGAAATTCAAAGACTTATAACTTGTTGATTTTTTACCGGATTTTAATAATTCCTTCTGTGTTATAATTTATATTATGTAAATATTTGATAATAGTAAAGAACAAAAATGAGTCCGGTACCCTATTTGACTTAATCAAATCTCGACTTTATTTATAACTAAATACATATCTCGACTTTATTTATAACTATATACACTTCATCGCAAAGTATAGACTTCGTTCAGATCATAGGCATTTAAAAAGTATGACAAACAAAATAAATATTTACAAAATTAAATAAAAAAGAATTTAGCAACCTAAATTTGTGAAGGAAATTTTGAAACGCGCGTTTAATGTCTATGAGTAGGATTATAATTATTTGTTAGACTTTGGGGCCACGGTATTTTTGTCGGAACCCTTATCTGAATCCGCTATAGTTAATATTTAATTTCATTACTAATTTAGGATAAGAAGATAATGTTCAGGGTATTGTGGACTTGCATTATGGAAATGTCCAAAGCCTCTAAATCTAAAAATACAAAAAGAAAATAAAAAAAGGATTATTATTCACATTGACCGTGACCATATTGACGAGATGACTACCTTTGTTCCTCCTGTGCGAAGCTGCGGTGGCCATGATGTCCTGCAGCGAGGCGCTCGTCAACAGCGGCGGAGGCGGCGGCGTCTCCTCCGACCGCGGCGGTATCGCTACACAAAACACACGCGCCATTTATATTTACTGCAAATTATTATCTATATTTTGAAATTAATTTGGATTTTATTTATATTAATTTAAACTTTTATTTATACTGCTGTTTGAACGTCGTGTATTTTGTGTTTTATTAAAATAGTTTTAATATACTCACGAGTTCCATTACATTTCAAATTATTATAATTAATTGTATTTTAATAGTTATTTCTAAAACGCATATCCAACACCAGATGCTGTAAATCGGAAGCCATGTTCTCAAGCGGCATAGATAACACGACATTCTGAATATTATATTAAATTAAAAATATACCTGCACCTAAAGGTATTTCGTGTGAAATGATAAATATTTGAACGTATTTATAAAAATATAAAATATTTATGATTTGCAATATTCGTACTATATCAAAATTGCAATGATAAATAAATAAATAGATCATAGTAATGAGTCTGATTCGTCGCAAAGAATTTTAATAAGGTATAATAAATCCAAGCTAATATTCCATAAAAACAAATCAATAGTCTGTATAGACGTTGAATAATATCTGAAAATACAAGCAAAATAAATATATGATTAAATATTCTTGTATGATTTCTAAAAATAAATAAATAAACTTAGCCCACATTGACTTTCACGAGGGCTTTTTATATCACTACGATCGTTGGTAAAGCATACTGAAACGTTAAATATAAATATTTTAATGACATTAACCAGTTATGGACATTCTGACAAAGCATATATTAACACGTTGCCAACACCCAACCGTCACCGCACAAAAGACATGACACCGTCCTCACATATACAGTTATTTACATTCATGTTCACACTTGTACGTATATTTCGATTCACAAAAGCCTTCCAACTTACGTAGAGGTCTCGAAGGCGGATGATCGTTCAAAGACCTTATAGGATGCGATAGGCGTTTATGCTCCAATGTCTTCCAGTATGGTTTATCTCTGAAGCCGGTATTGTCGTAATTCGACTGGCTTTGAAGTGAATATTTCCGTAATGGTACATCCGGCTTGCGTAGTTCAATCTGTGGCTTTTTCTCCAAGTTCTGAACCATCTCTCCTATTGAACTGGTTGATTTTTTTGGTGAGTTCGCACTCGGCGTTCGTGACAGAGATATGATTGATTTTGTTATCCCCGACATTTCTTTGACTATCTCGGGTTGTTCATCGGGAGATTTGGAACCTTCTTTTTTGGGTTTCCTTGCTCTTCTGGGCACTTTTAGTATTTCCTCCCTTGTGACTGTAGCCAAAGCTTCGGTGTTTTGATTCTTGTTAGATATCTTTTCGTCGTCAGCTATGTTTTTATCCGCAAATGCAGTTATCGCCGGACCTATCTCTTCGTAGTAATTCTCTTCAGACTGTCTTCGATCATGAGACGCAGGATGGAACGTATTTGTATCATTTAAAATATCATTTGTTACCTTTGTATCTGCTTG
Source organism: Manduca sexta (assembly GCF_014839805.1). Taxonomy (NCBI): domain Eukaryota; kingdom Metazoa; phylum Arthropoda; class Insecta; order Lepidoptera; family Sphingidae; genus Manduca; species Manduca sexta. The sequence continues at coordinate 8,213,694 of NC_051123.1, forward strand.
CACCGATTTTCTGTACGCTTGTGTTGTGTTTATTACAAAAGGAACATTTTTAATCGGCTGATAATATTTGTTATCGATCAACCAATCTGGTGTTTTTGTTATTTTACCTATAGGCTTCGATGTATCTGCATTGCTGGGAGTTGTGTTGAGAGATGGTGATTTAATATTCGACAAATTATCATTAGAACCGAAACTCTTCAATGCAACGAACGACAGTGGCTTGGCTTTGATATTCTTTTGGTAAAGGCCTTTCTTCGTTTCGTCTTTTTTTGCGTCAGTGACATCTTTAGTTAAAACTTTGATCGGTATCATCATAATACACTGTTTTTTTATCATGCGGCGTTTCAGGTTCTACAGTACTACTTTTTAACAGCACCGGTTGAATTAATATTGGGCTAATTATGATCGGCTTTGTGTTATCTATTTGGCCGTTAACAAAATTGAGAGGTGTCACGAATGTTTTTAGTTTGCGACGAGGTGTCATTGCAGGCGCATTTGTATGGCTCTGTACAGCTACCACTTTGGGCAAGTTCTCGTCGCGACATGGATCGTTGGTGTTTATTTTTAAGTGATAGGTTACATTATGATCTATCTTATTGTCATTTAGTTTTGGAGTTTCAATTGGTTTTGGTTTTTTTATTGGCTTAAGAAATGGATTATTTATGGGTATCACAGGAATGTCTCCTACTGATTTTGACTTTGCAATTACGTTTTTGCCCACTTTATCTTTTTCAAGCTGATTATCAGTTTCGGCGACTTGTTTAGTTGGTTCTTCTATACTTTCTGCTCGAAACGTTTTCAAATGAAGGCCAGATAGTACTTCTTTCGCTATTTTATCTTCCACAATAGCGTCGTATTTAGAGAAGTCGACTATGGAATTGGATTTACTACTCACGCTACTATCACTGGACGAGCGACTTGAATCTGATCTTTTCATTCTATTTTCACCAATAATTCTCTCTATCGCTGCTTTGAATGTCAATTTTAATTCTTCATTTACCCTTTTCAAATCTTTTTCTACCTTGTCATTCGTGGTTTCGTGAACCACTTCCCTTGGAGGAATTTCTAGAGGTTCTAAAAGATCTTTAGGTGGGGTTTTAATATCATCTGGGTATGGGAATGGCAGAATAGACTCTGCTTTTACTACAGGTATGTCTTTTGCAGTATTTAGTTCAGATTCATTGTCGGTCACTTTGCTAACAACATTATTATTTTTCTCTAAAGAAAACACAAACACATCATCCGATCCTTCCGTATATACCGACAATTGGCTGTCAGCCTTAGCGCCATTCAAAAACTCTATACTAGTAGCCTCTTGAAGAGCGTCTTTGTATTTTTGGTTTGAATTTAAATTATCCATACTGAGCGCTTTAGGTTTTCCATTGAAAACACCTGTAAGACTCTTCTTAAACACTAATCCAACATCTTTGGTTTCAAAAGTTTTATTAGATTCCGATTTTGAAACAATTTTAACATTACTCAGATCGATATTATCGTCACTATTCGTCTCATCACCTTTATCCACTGCGTCCTGCCTGATGACCTTTTCATTAAAAAGGTCAATAGCGTCTTGCCTCTTTAGCTCTTTGCCATCAAAGGAGGGTAGGACGTCTTCAGCCAGTACTTTATTTGCATCTTCTTCACTGCTCGTTGAACTTTGTTTTTGGATATCGTCATTCGTTTCGTCTGTCGTTACGTTTTTTATATCGATTTTAAATTGTTCGCCCAAATCTTCACGATTGAGGACAGGTTCGGGTACGCTATTCGATCTAAAGAATGCTTGGTCTACCAAACTTTTCTCTCTGGTGGGGGGATCGGTCACACTATGAACCCTAGAGAGATATCTAGTCCTTATGTCTTTAAAGATTTCCTTGGATGGTCGCTCGCTATCGCTCTGTGAATCTAAGAAATCCGAGTCTTTGGACAACTCTCTATCCTCCTCTGAATCATTAAGAACGCTATCCATTGATTCTGAGCGCTCTACACCTGTTTTGGCACATTAAATTATGATTAGAAATTATAAAGTATGCACAATACATTTGATGACGATTTTTTTACGTAGATTATCTTAACTGGATTGGTCTTAGAGCAAACATAGTGAAAGCTGTGGCATAAAATTAAGCAAACGACCAATCCAATGTAAGCTATTCTACGCATTAAACAGTTAGTTCTATGGACCTTAAGTGTACATTAACGCAAGCATTACACAGAATTAGTGCATGGGAATGCATGTTAATTCTGCTGCGGCAGGTACTAGAAAATCTAAGAATAATTAAAAGAACCCATTTTATGGTTCATGCATTATTTTTTATCGTAAATAGGTTTACCCAGTTTTGATGCAGAAGGCTTTTTAAGAGAATAAAGAATAGTAATAGCGATATACCAGGTTCCGAAAGTATTTTATCATTCACATGCAGTTTCATGGCATACCGATATCGTCATAGTTACTCTCATTCACTCACTCAATAATAACAAACAAAAAATACAAATATTTTTTTGTTCTACATCTAATTAGTGAAAAAAAATACTAACAAACACGATCAAAACACTATCTAATAACACATATTAAGAATTAATGTTATTCAAAAACAAATATAAGTTACAAATGAACTACAACACAGAAACTACAATGCTTATACGAATTGAGGTTATTGCAACACTGAAGACATAAAACTACAAATTTTGTAATGCACATTAATAAAAACCTACGATTTATGAACTCAGAAAACAGGGGAGGACAAGATGTAATAAGAAATAATTATATTTTTATTTTTCAAATCTATCTTAATGTTGCTACATCAAAAGAACCTCATAATCGATAAAGAAAGATCAAACAGAACTACCCACTAACCGTCAATTTCAATAAAAGGTCCTAACCGCTAATTTCAAACTCGAATATCAAATCTTTGTTTTACATGCTTAGAAATGCCTCAATCTGATAGCTTTATTTTCATATTATAATCGATTATAAAAATCGAACTTGATTGAGACGATCCCCGTAATCGATAAAAAAAATATTTTTACGCGAATGCTAACAATGAAATAAAACTGTTTCAGGATTATATTGTTTTTTTATAACTACCCTCATTTCATAAATACTTGCATATGCCATCTCATGCACGCTACACTACTCTCTTGCTTACACAACTGTATATACAATATATATATCGACAGCTATGTACCCTGTCTCATTCCGACTCACCCTTCATGGAGTGTATCTGGTCTTCCAGCAGCCTTATGCGGTCGCGCGCGATCTTGTTCTCGGAGACGAGTCGTTCCAGTTCTCGTTGCGCTTCGGTCTTGAAGTCGTTCGCGACGCGCACAGTCATCAATAGATCGCTTTGGAACTGTTTCCATTCTGTTTCCTGAAATTAGAAAATACAGATTTTGGTATCTTGTAGGTGCTAATTGGTATGAATTTGATAACGGTGGCTAATTTATAAGTCGTTCCTTTAAAATAAAACTGTTTTTTAGATCTATCAGCCATTCCAATTAAGGCGCGGGAAAACGTGGCCAACCTGTGGTCAAGAAACTATTATGAAACGGACAAATGCTTCACCAACTGGCAGATTCATAGTAGTGTAATGTTTTTCTGCCCAATATCAGAGTCTGGAAAAAATCTAAAGATTGGCAATAGCTCTACCTTTACGTGGACCTAACATGTCTGGCAAAGTATTGATATAACCATATCTAGTTTCTCTTGAAAAGAGAAGGGAAATTAAAGGGCGTGAAGCTATGTATGTACTATGTATAGATCATATCATCCACGAAGACGCGACCCACTACTTTTACCAATAGCTTACACTGTGCGTGAGTAACACGCACACTATGTGCGATAGCGTCGAGGCTGAGGACATGGACCAGTCCCCTTACCTCTCAAAACCGGAAGCCCCCACTCAAAAAGTGGTGGGGAGTGTCTTGGTGGATGTAATGCCTGTATGTACGTACGTCCCGCTCGCGGTCGCGCGTGAGCTGCGCGAGTCGCTGTCGCGCGTCGGTGAGTTGTCGCTCGAAGTCGGCGGCGCGCGCGATGGCCTCGCCCGCGCGAGTCATCAGCGACAACTTCTCGTCCGACGCCACTTGCACCTGCGGTATAATGCATAGATCACATGTAGAAACCATTTTTACCGAGTAAACAATCACTTCGATTACGCCAAATTATGAAACTTGCAGCGAGACAGAAATATCAGCGCTAGTATAAACGTATCTGAAAGTTCTTGCGCAATATATTGCTGCGAGAACTTGCTAGTCCAAACTTAGCTTGAGTGTTGACATTATAAATAATGGCTGTTATAATGTCGTATGGCGTTTTGAAATTCTCGACCTACACTTTGACAAATGTCTGAATTGTTTTATTTTTCCAATAGATACTTAATTGGATTGATTTAATTAAAGTTAGCTCTTTAAAAATTAAATTTAAATCGCTCCATAATATTGCCTTGACAAAAAAAGGTCCTCATGAATAAAAACAAAAGAATTCCTCACCTGTACTTGAAGCTCGCCGACATTGTCCTGCAGTGTTTTGATCTCCCCCTGCATCGCTGTCTTCTCCTGCCGCAGCTGTTCCAACTGGAACTCCAGCTCTGATATGGTCGATTTGGCATTGTTTCTAGATACCTGAAGATAGATTTTTTTTATAATTATAATTCATTATTCATAAAAACGAGTCTTGGATTGTTTCCTAGCCAATTGCATCATAAAATTTTGGTTACAATTTTAAATACATTTTTTTTATGCCTTTAATCTCTGAAGGCGTAGATAAAGGCGTAACTGGTGTACCTACTTTCCGCTGTGCGTATTGTGCGTCCCATGACGTGAAAGGGGACGAGGTAATCGGCGCATTGGACCCAAATTCAGACTTCAGGCTTACACTGAGTAGTATTATTACTGTGCCCGACCCGGGGATCGAACCCGAGACCACAGCACTGCAGTCGCGCCGTAACTTATCTATGGCATCGAGGCAATCTCAAAATAATAATAATAAAGAGTTATTGTGCACGTGTGTTGGTACCAGTGCGTCGTCGTGCAGTTTGCGCGCGTCGTGGTGCGCGCGGTCGAGCTGTCGCTGCGCATGCGCGAGGCAGTCCTGCAGCGCGGCGGCGCGCGCGGACGCCGCGTCCGCCTCGCGCCGCGCCGCCGCCGCCGCCGCCTCCGCCTCCGCCGCGCCCTCCGCCGCGCCCGCGCGCTCCGACAACTACACACAATACTGAACCATTAACCATAATAAATAAATATTCTCATTTCATTTTGTATACTTAGATTAATTCATTTCATTACGCTCCACGCCGTATATTACACTTATATTTTTATAGCGAAGTTAGGTAAGGGGCCATTCAAGTATTATGTAACGCAATTTTTGAAAATTTTTGATTTTTTGATTAATAGCTGAAAGACTAACCCAACTATACCTCTATCTATAATTCTATACTATTATATAAAGCTGAAGAGTTTGTTTGTTTGAACCCGCTAATCTCAGAAACTACTAATCCGATATAGAGAGCTACATTATTCCCAAGTACTACTTTTAATCTCGTAAAAACTTTTTGACGCGAGCATAGCCGCGTGCAAAAGCTATGTAAAAGAATTGATGCGGACATAAAAGGCTCAATATAGTGTTATCCCCCGGTACCTTGGCCCTGGCGGCGTCGAGCAGGTCGGAGAGCGTGGCGAGCTGGTGCTGGCGCGCGGCCGCGTCACGCTCCGCCGCGCCGCGCTCCGCCTCCGCCTGCTCCGCCGCGCTCTCCAGCGACCTACACACATGTTACTCAAGTATTACCAACATAACAATAATATACATACTCGACGGCTCTTGAGTAAAATGTCGTATCTGAAAAAAAAACGTTTTTTCTTGCCTCTTCCTCTTTATCTACTAGATACCGTTTACTAAAAAACCCTTATATACTTATGTCTTCATCTACATATAATAAGTAAACTATTGTATCTAAAAAAAAGTTATGCTTTTCCTTATCTAGGTCCCGTTTAATACAAAACCCCTAAAAAATCTCCATCTATAAACTTTTTAAAGGGTTGGGAAGTAAACAGTAAGTAGATAACGAAACTGTACAATTGTGAACATCGCAATTTTTTCACATACGGTAGTTAAGAGCCATCGATTGTTGGGGCTATTGATTGGTATCGTAATATTACTGGATTTCATAATAAAAGTTATTCGTTTTCCTGTACTGAGTATCAAAGCCATAAATTTTGACTTAGATATATCATAGGCATTAGAACCAAACAAATTAGGAAAGAGTTAACTCTTCAAATAGGTTATTTAATTTACATAAAACCCATATGCCAATAATTTAGAATCTCTTCCGCTTTCAGAAATTAGTTAATAGCAACTGAAGCTATATTGATAGGTAGTAAACATAACCATACAAATTCTGCAAAACTTGCACCTTACCTAATTCTCTCTGTAAGCGCTTCATTTTCTTTGGTTTTCTCTTCTAATGCTGTTTTGGTTTCCGTCAATTCGGTTTCGAGTTGTTCTTGTTTCGCTAGAAGATGCCTTTTTTCTTCTTGCGATAACTGAAACAAATCATATTGTTTTAATGTTCAATCTTAAAACATGTGCTTTATGATTTTAATTCTATCAACACTCGATCCATTACAATCACTAACTTGTATTCTAATCACAGAGATATTATTTGAATTAAAGTTTGTTTTTTTTTCACTGTTTACTGAGCTTATAATGGTTTAATAATTACCTTCAAAACAGCCAGTAGCTGTTGGTCGGTGTCGCCGGGCGCTAGCGTCTCTGGCTCTATCCCTTCACGGAGCAGCAGTTCCTGAAGCGTGTCTACCTGGAATACAACAAAAACAATATTATTATTAATTCAACACTATTTTCACACTATATTTTAAGTCATGAGATCTTTTTTGTGGTCAAGTCATTTACTGGCCGTCATAAGTCATCGATTTAAAAGTACATAAAAATTCAAATATGGAAGCAGGGTAAATTTACAATTGTTATGTCTCATTTACACTAGTGGCGAATAACTTTGCGAATAATTCGTGTAAAAATATGACTATGAATTATGCATTACGAAAACATCTGAATAAGTTCTTTACACACTCATATTCGACTGTTCGCCTGTACTCGGCAAGTATCTAAACTAGGGTTAACAAGAAAAACAAAAACAATTGCCTGAACTTGAAACAACATTAAGGTTATAGCTTAAGGCCCATTTTCATACATTTTGTTTCACCTTTAATCTGGGTAACTAAACAAGTATTGACAAGTAAAGAATTTAAAATCACGTCTAGTTAGTGATTAGTTCTCGCAGTTGAAAGAAAAACGTAAAAATAATTAATATGCATGGATATTTCGGCCTTTAAAATTTAATATGACGAAATTTTAAAATATCCATGCATATTTATTATTTTTACGTTTCTCTTTCAACTGCGAGAACTAACAGACTAATTAAATCTTTACTAATTTGAACCAAAAAAAAAAACCTTGAGGTATCGCCTTAAATCGTTAAGTTTCATTATAACCTATTCACGTTGTCCCTTTCCCCTGTTACCTTTTAGTTATTATAAATACCTTAGTCCTGCTGTCCTCTAGTTTCTCAGTCTGTCTGCAAAGCGACTCTAACAGCACTTGTTTCTCGTCCGCGAGCCGTTCGTTGTCCGCGTGCGCGTCCGCCAGTTGGGTTTGCAGGTCGGCCAGTTCGGCCAACGTCGCTTGAAGTTCTTCGCTGGTACTATAAAGTGTTTATGTTTTTGTTATATTTGGAATAAAGTAGTGCTGAATAAAACTTCTTTCGCGAAAAATGCCGTAAAGTAGTCTTATTTCAATGTCTAACATTCGCGTAACATAAGAAATCACTATAACAAAACACTTATCATGGTATCTTAGTATTTTTTTATGGGAATCCCATGCACCAAAATTTAAAAAGAGCCATAATGTCACTGTTATTGCGGATTTATAAAAATGCATTTGTAGTGAATAGAGGGCAAACAACTCTGAGGTGGGCATGGATCCTGGAACGAATGTACAGGATAATTATAATGAACCAAAAGCAAAACGAGCGGACCTTTGAACATAATCGTGAAAAGCAAGGAGAAGATATAAGGTCATGGGGCCCTATTTCATGTAATCGAACGACAGCTTACTTTATGACTGATATTCATATAGGGAAAAAAGTTAAAAAAATACTCTATCTACTTATACCGAATGTCAACTCTTACTTTTTCAATAAAACTTATTATTTATTTAAAGCTCTCCTTCGAAGAGAATGTTCGTAATTGCGAAAACACTGATTCGCCCTCGTAGACGGAATAGGACTCCCTGACCTTAATCTTTTTATAGTTGAAGAACTTTTGTAAATAATTACTGCATCTACAACAGAGATACCCAGCACAGTTCTTCGTAGATCACGTGGCATTACAGGGCGTATTATACCATCACTACCTGTATCTAGAATTTCCATGAATCTCCTTTAGACATTAAAGTTGTCTAGATGATCGATGAAATCAACATAGCCGTTCTATTGAAAACGCCCCCGCGCCCTCACCGCCAATGGTATTAGCGCAAACGTATCTTTTCTCGGCATAAAAAAAGTTTAATACCTGTTTACTAATTCTTTGATACCTCGTCTCATTCCAGTCATAAGTACCCACCCGTGTCATCTTTAAACTTATCATACCGTATGTTTTCTCGGCATAGAAAAAAGTTTAAAAACTATTTTACTAATTCTTTGATACCTCGTCTCATTCCAGTCATAAGTATCATCTTTAAACTTATCATACCATTTATTGTCTCAAGTCATTAAGCTTCTCTATGAGCATCGTAGGTACTAAACTTCAGTGAGGTAGGTCGTTTGCTGATAACAAGTTAGAGACAGACATTCTGTACAGGTGGGGTTATGAACAAAAATAGATAACAGGTAAGAGCGAAAAGGTTTTGATGCATCATAATTTTAATAAATTTATCACGTGATGAAGGGTTACCTTATTTTATGTTTAGCAAACTGAAGCTTCAGCGTAAGATATTTGTCAATTAACACAGTAATAGAGATAAAACAAAACGACATAAACGTAGCGCATTTCCAAGCATAAATAAATTGGTTGTTTCAAAAAAGATTCCTAGTATTAATTTCAATAAATATCTCAAAGTCGTCGACGCATACGCACCGCTCACTCGCACGCAAGCTGGTGTCATTTCTCAGAATGTACAGCTAGAGATTTGTATTAAGCAGAACCATTATAATGTTAATTTCACTACATAATGACATCTCTGATTATATTCATTTATAAAGATACTACTTCCCATGGTAAGAAGTGCTGCTGACGAAGCCTGCTTCAACATTTTTTATACGACATCTCTGATAATATATTAATTTATAAAAAGATACTACTTCCGATGTTAACAAGTGCTGCTGACGAAGCCTGCTTCAACATTTTTAGACTGACTATGATAACTTAAAACCAATTTTCATTTCAGAATATAGTTACAGTTTTTAGCGCTCGCTGCTCCAACCATTAAAGATGATATATTTAAATTGGTTTATTTTAATAAGTGATCGTTTTTTAGACCGACTAAATAGTAACTTAAAAACAATTTTCAATTAAGAAAGTAGATGCAATTTTTAGCGTTGGCTGCTCCGACTATTCGAGATGCTTTTTGATTGGTTCATTCTTATCATTGATCGGTAGTTAACGATAGATATGGCTTATTCATTCTTACCAATGATCGGTAACGGATGGTCAACGATTGGTATGGTTTATTGAATGCCGTCAGTATCACCTGTAATGGTGCTCCTCCATCTGCAAGATGCGGTCTTGTAGACACGCGACCGACACCTCGCTGAGTGATGACGATGAGTGCTTGTCCCACTCCGGGGTCGTCGCCTCGCCGCTGTCGCCTTCACCCTGTGGATCATAACACAAAACTTCATTAATATTATCAGTACGTGTCAAGTATGATTATGGCAAGACATCTTTAAATATGGAAGTTCAATAAGTGAGCCGTTAAATTCGCAGGTTTAAGAAAGGATTCTCGGCATCAAGGAGCAGACAACTAGAAATCATTGATTGGTGTTTGTCCATATAACAGAACACGTTTTGCGACAGGGTTTGTTATATCTCTAGGAAGATCAAAACAAATATTTGAATGAAATGATCTCCATAAAACCTGCATGGTCTTGAGAATAATTTACGTGTAGTACCCATGAAATATGAACCCATATCGTCCCCTCGAATTCCTGTGTGTTCCTGGGCTAATTAAAAGTCAGGTAGCTACTGGCATAAAGTTAGCACGGTTCTTCCTGCGATTTTCTCTGACAATGTGTATATTAGAGATACAAAGAAGACATAACGATAAATTAAAGTAATGTAAATATTGCGTACATTATGCGCGAGTGCGATGGACGCGGGTGCGGAGGAGTGCATGCGGCGCGGCGCCGGCGCGAGCAGCAGCTGCCGCTTCTCGCTGTCGGAGAGCGGCGAGTGCGCGACGCCGCGCAGCCGCGCGCGCAACGCGCCGTTCTCGTCCGCCAGCCGCTCCAGCGCCGCCTCGCGCTCCACTTCTTGGTTCTGTATACCAAACAAACATAAATTTATTGTAGCACTTTATCGTGCTTATAATGTCATAATACTTCTGCCCCTGACGTTACGTACAATATGACGTTAAATAATACGGTAAGAAAAAATGAAAATTAAAAGCAATTGGACAATATTATACTTACACGCTCAGCAAGTAGAAGGAGCGCGCTCATTCATGCGATTCCAATTTAGTCAATTTAAAATGTTAGTCTATATTGACATCTACAATTACGCATCTATCCATAATAGTCAGGATAAATTGTTCATGTCTTACCTTCAACCTCTCAAGTTCGGTTCGTAACTTGTCCGCCTCGGTAGCCTTCTCCATTAGCTCGTCGACCCTGGCCTGCAGCTGGGCGCGCTCCATCGCGGTCGCTTCCAGTTCCCTTCTCAACGACTCAATCTCCCGGGCTTCGGATGCCAATGACGCCTAAAATGCGATCAAAAATTACAAAACAAGTCGACCTACTACTACTTTAGACATAGAAATATACAATAGCTCAATTTAGCATACTGACCTCAGATGGTACTCTAGGCCTGAGCTCCACCTCTTGAAAGCCCGGCATGTGGTCTGCATTTAGCGTGACGGGCAGACTGACGCACTCCTGGGAGCCACGCTCGTCTACCGACACGCCCAGTTCCTCAGCACTACCATAATCGTGCCTGACCCGTCCATCTTCGTATTCCAAAACATCTGGCAACTCAGGATCCTCTAACACCGCATTGTTGTTGCCGAGGTCCTTCTTCTTGTGCGCTTTGTGAAGTTTCTCCTTCGATCCGAAGATCTTAAGGGTCTTTTCTCTTGCGGGCGCGACTTTGTGGTGTTTGGAATCTAAACTTGAGACTGACGGAGCGCCCTTCAACGTGGCCTCCTGTTTCCCCTGACTGGGCCCTCTACGGAACAACGATTTGAACTTCATCATCTTGACGTTTTATATCATGTTCGTTTTCGTATCACTGATCGAATTTGTTCGAGTTGTTCATTTTTCGACGTTCACTGAGAGGAGACGCGTGATCGGAATTAATAATGAATAAGGCGGTTTGTGTGCGCAGAAAACTATCACATTAAACAATCTGATAGCGTAGCCGTGTTTACAACTTTCCTTGTTATCTTTACGACGTGATATAATATGCTAATTGATCAATGATAAAATTAGTACCTACTGTGTAATTAGGATGAGGCTCCTTAAAGAGCAAATGATTATACGTAAGGTAGATTTTAATTCCGAGTTAGAATTTATACATCTCACATAGAATATACATGCGATAGGGCATGAAGACACTATGATTCGTCGATCCAAGCTATTGTTATGCGATAACAATCACGCAACCACCTTCATACTATAATTAGACGTAAAAATTCTCATGGCAGCCTACAAAACGAAATAAATGAATAAATTATAGAAACGATGGCCACGGAGCATGTTGTACGCACATGTAACTTAGAATGCTGACTCAACTGACGTTAATTGAATGGCATTCCAACACCACACTTAATTACGACCATTGCAACAAACAGATACGTATGTGGAATGCATGAAACACTTCTAAGATATTTAATATTCTACAAATCCAACAACGCATGTTTACAATTAGAAACGCTTACGATAACTGCGACAAACGTGCATTTCAATGAATTTGAAAATAAGCTTTATTACACAACGTAGAGTGAACTGTATCATGGTTTTGTTTGTATTTATCTAAGACTTTTTCACGCAAATCAATTTATAACCATCCCCGTCAAACATTGAGATTTGCAATTTCTGCAAAACAATAAGTTTTCTGCGTAGTTCACACACTTTAATTGCACAAAAAACTCTCAAACTCTCCATTCAAACGTGCAAACTAGAACATTATGAAATGTTTAAAACTCAGCCACAACACGTGACGGTCAATCGCTATAAACTGCATATAAAATACGACACAATTGCCCGGCCACTGTCCGTCAATTTATCTCATAATCCCCCTCATTCAATGGCCGAGTACTTGCAGTAGGTTTCCCCTCGTATGCAAATAAGGGGTCCCGGATAGGGTTGGCATCCGTACCGGTATTCCTTGGACATGTTAACGGCTTAAAATTACTTTCCCTGTCGTCCGGGTTAAGCTAAATACTTGGATACCACATTTCAATTTGCAATATATACCAATGCAGTTAGAAGAGCTCCCAGATTTCTTTCATAGATTATTGAGGTTTAAAATATCTCGATTTGGCTTCAGGAAGTTAGGGCAGCCCTAGATCCATGACACCTCGCTGCCAACCTTTATCCATTTAACTACGAGTCTATCGAATATAATGCAACTCGTCACCTTCGGTGTCCCTATTGTGTTTTATGACGTCATACGCATGGGTTATGAATAACTTCGTTTACTAAGGTTATGTATGGGTGAAGTCGCATTAATTGTAGAATGGAATTGGCTGAATAATAACAAATGATGTATCGGAGGGTGACTATTTAAATTGATATTTATTGTTGAAGATCCACTGTTGTTATTAATAAGACAAAATATGGCCCAGTAGAACATATCTAGAGAGTGGAGACAAAAATGGTCTTTATTGCAAAGAGTTATGTCAATTATATTTCGTACCTAAATTCATGTTAGAAGGTCAGTGGTCAGACATGTTTCACATAACCTTAGTCTATCGCATTCACGAAGGAATGACTAATGCACTCATAGCTCTAGATACATCGGGTGATTTATGCATTTATCAGCAACGATTGCATTTTAGAGGAAATAATTACTTTAATTGTCAAAGAGTTGATAAGTTTTATAGTAAGTATTTCATTAATATTCGAAAAGCTTAAATACAAATCCGTAGATAGATTAAACTAGGCTTGAATGTGGTCAGAGTTGCCTTAACCCATCACTTGACTGTCAGGTAAGCGGCTGCAGGTAACCCATTGAAGAAGACTTTAATGGGCATAAAATAAAGTCCATATTGGGTAAGCAAATTTGACAGCTCGGACAATCCATGGGTTAATCGATATCTGTCCATAGATATGGGGATATTACCATCACACCCTCTTTTATGCGTCTATAACCTAATATTGAGTTTGCAGATTAAACCTATACCCATAAAAGAAGTCAATAAACTTCGCTTTATCCATCCCTTTCATTCCGAAACTTCACTGTATAAGGCTATCCTTGTTTAACAGCCTTTTCAGACACGACTAATCTTTTACAAGTTAATTAAATACTTCGTGGGAAACGTGATGCAATAATTCAGTTATTTTTATATTACGAAACAGCATTTACGAATCGAATTACGGCGAGTTAGTGAAATTGGCTTTTATATATTCATTAATAATTTGGAACTTTTTCGTCCTTTTTGCATGCATTATACAATTATTATATTGCCACGTAAATGTAAACTTCAATTATAATTCCACAATATTACCAGCTAATTTGGCTCGGCTAATTCAATTAAGTATGAAACGCTACGGCTGCGTCCAAATCGCATGATAGTAATGGGACAATTGGTTTAAATTAGAGTGGATTTATGGCGGAAAATGGAATTTATGTGAAGCATATAAACACTATGATAAATGACGTTCGTTATTTATTGATCTGACACGGGGTTTTAAATGATAATCCAATAAAAATAATTGCACTCATAGTCAAAATTTAATTCGTGGATATTACGTACCTACAGGATTTCAATTCCCCTTTTTTTTATGAGAAAACCTCTTTTAGATCCCCGCCTACAACAGAGAGCAGAGTATGCCGCATATTGTTACAGCCTAAAAGCCCTATATTGGTTTCCATTTGCACCTTGGTGGAGCTCTGAAGACCTCAATATGAACACTAAAACATCATTTAGTCACGAGAATCGAACTCGTTTCACAAACTCATCAACCGCTGTACTAAGGAGGCTGCAGTACATTCCAGCTATTAAAGCCTAAGAGTTTCACGTTCTTTAATTACTAACCAACTCGAAACAATGTGCTATTTGCACACTGCCTTCCTAAAACTTGCCCTATCATTAATTCAGCTCGAAGGCGCTGCCTGTTGCCACTGTCTGGCATTTTACATACTAGCTCTAGCCAACCGGTCATTAAATTTAGTACGCTTGTTATATCTCCGTTTATTTTTGATGACAAACCATAGAAAATACGTGTAATTTGGACTTCAGCTAATCTCACTCATTATGTTAACTGTTGTATTATGGTATTGCATTATCCTATATAATCGAAAAAAACATTGTATAACTGTGAGAACAAATTAGCCAAACTAAAACGTGACATTTCAAATATATCAATCGCTTGTACCATCAACTCCATTTATGATCTATCAAAATATAAAAAATATTGACCAAATTAACGCAGTGTAGCGTAGCGTGAACTCAGTTTATTCATGTAACTTAATAATCCCCTATTATATACATTATGGGACGAATAAATGCTTGAGTAATTAAATTTTAGCTTCATTTCATCCCTTCACCCCATTACACAAAGCTAGCCGTCAAATCAGGCGGGAATGTCAGACGTATCTGACGCGTCACATCACGGTATGCTAACGTGAGGTTCATTTGTATGCGCGCGCGTCGCGGACAACGGACATGAGCCATCCTAGTTAGGAAACGCTTTGGAGCCCAACTACGTAACTCGACGGCAAAGGTAACGGCGCGGCGGAAGAAACAAACGTAATTCACAGTATTGGGGTCACGGTGTATGCGGCTTGTAATTTTAATAAGTTGTGAGGAAAAATATTTTAGTTCCGATGTTATAAATATGCATTTCTAAATGGTATTTTTCTGACAATACGCAATAATTCGTAAATAAGTGTAACGTTCCAAAACCTATTTATTAAAAATAATATTAAATATGTTTTTTTGTTATGGAATAATATGGTTACAATTACATATACACATATAAAAGATCTATATTTATCACTACCCCGAAACAAATAAAACATGGAAACAAAAAATCAATAAAATTTCCCGGCATAAAATCAAATCTATATCGCGTAATTCAGAATTCAAAATTCCCTTGGCGCGTTATCCATATCAAGAGAGTTATTCCGCGCCAAGCCGATAAAGCTCGTCTGGCTTAGACGTGGCTATTACTGTAATACTTTTTCGACCTACCCTACTTTATCGCAGAACAGTTAATAACCTATAAATCGTATTGCTTTCACCGAACTTGTCCGCGAGGTCGCTACAAATCAAATGCCTAAATGTGCTGTCGCTTGTTGCAGTTTGCCTGACCACACATTCCACTAAACGACTATGAAGGTTTCTATTTTATTCATAAACGAAAAAGATGGCGATAAAATATCGCATATGTTTACAATATCAATGCTTAAACAATATATGCGATATTTTATCAAATTTTGAAAATTTTGTTTGTTTAATTATTTATTCCTAAGGGATTCTCTACCTCCTTATTAAGTAAAAGAACTTTCAGTAGTAGATCAGTATTTTTAAGATTCCATCCTACGTTTACCCTCTCAAACTTTACTTCCTAATATAGATGATAGACAGTTATTATTCATGCTATAAAATTAACTAATTATTTAGCCATTTATGTCTGGCCTTTAAGTAAATACCTAAGCAATAAGAAGATAAAAAGTCTGCAAATAAATCACGTCTCATTAATAATTTTCCATTCACGGAAACGATTTTTTTTCTTTTCCTAAATCGGAACTTGCTTAACCAAATACATACCAAGTCAAACAAAAATATGAAATTTGGTATTTGATAAGATGTCGTGTTGAGTATAGGATAAATAGCAATTAGCTGTCGCTAAAATTTTCTTACAGTAAAGGCATTCAACGATACTGTTAATAAGTTAAGAATATTAATAAGTAGACAATTTAGTGCCTAATTTACTAAACCAATAAGATGACATAAACAAATAAATTTAAGGTGAAGCATTCTTATAAATGTCAAATATGGTCAATAAGCTTTAATGGTCATTAAAGCACACAAAGTCGCCTCAAGGCTGGCTAAAAATAACCCCGTCTCTCACTCTGCATTTGGACATGAAACATCCCAACATTATAGACCACATTGTAGGAATAAAAGTGTAATTCAAGAATAATTACGATGCTATCTTTAGTTTATTATTTGTATTTAATCGCTATGAATGAGAAATAGAAAAAATAATATCACTCCATCCATGTGATAAATATGATTTATTAGCATACATTTATCTTTGTTGATAATTATATTTCTTCATGTATATTTCTATGACTGTTAACTATGGAAATATAATACTTACATTCTTTAAATTAGTAATTTTTTTATATGTATGAAATTTAACTCATTTAATTTCATCGAAATATTTATTGTCAAAATAGACTAAAAATATTAAGCAACGCTGCAATCTACATAGAAATATTAAAACACATCTATAATAAAACATAGCAGATTAACGAAATCAAAAATATATAACCCATTGCCCAGAAGAAAACCAATGGAGCAGCAGACGTTCCAGGGGACTTATCAACACTTTATCTAGTAGCACATAGCATTCCAACGAGCAGAGCAACTAGGATACCGGTGTGCCAGGGTGAACGACCAGCCATGGCCGCGGCGGACTAGGGAGGTCGCCTGGGGCTGACAATACGCCTCGATAGCGACTGTATGAGACCATGTTGCTGATGACAAACTGCAGTGTTTAGATCATTCAATCACTATCACTAAATTTATATCACTATCAATACAAGCTTCATAGAGCATAAAGATTGAGAAATTTAAAATGAGCGTGATCGATACATTGTTATTCAACAAGTTTATAGTTTGCGTTGAAATAAAATCCTCGCTCTCGGGATAATTGGCAACTATGTAGTTTGAGAAAGTTATTATTATAGTAATAAAGTTAAAATTATTTAATCTTAGTCAGCTTGTAATAGAAATCATTGATTATTTCAAGTAGTCCTTCAAACTATGTTAAACAATCAAGCTTTATTATTTTCAACACAATCTTTCCATAAACCATACACCATCAGTATAATATTATAATCAGGTGTTATTTGGTAAGTCCTTTTATGAGTCAATTCTATACGGGAACAAAAAAATCTTTTGAAATCACCATTGGATATTAAAATTGAAAAAGGATTTTTAAATTACGAATTATAATTAGTCCAACGATGTTTTACCATTACTTTTAATAGAGCAACGCATAGAATGAACTCAGTCCGGTGACCCAGAAAGGTCGGATTCAAGCTAGCAAGCGTGTTTAGAGACGGACGCGCCAATAATGCCCGCTAACGGTCCATACAAATACAAACTGCATTTGAAGCACGTACAAATCAATATTGCCACTACTGTTTGAATATAATCGCATGTCAGTGGACATTTCACAATATTTTGTACAAGTTTAACGATCTAATTGAAATGGACAGCACCATTTTTATATTTCACAAAGCCACACAACAAAATATAACAGACTAGCAATTAGGTATTTAATAAATAGAAAGAACAATCAACAAATTGGCTTGGAAGTAGAATTTTATTAAAATTTGGAAAAACTAACTAATACCCCAAGAGTGTGGTAACACACATGAATTAAGGTTAGAGTTAAATCAGTATACATATTCAAACCTAACATGATTCTCTTCATGATAAATCCTAGAGCACTGTTTATAGATCACCAGCTCATTAAAAATGAAGGAAACCCCCGTTCGGAAGTCGTGCAAGCGTGATATACAGCACAACTCCGTGAGATACTTTCTCTGCGTTAACTTTAAACAAACCAGTTTGCGTTACCGCCAAGTGTATTGGCGAATGGCAAAAGTGATATATCCATTTCGTATTTTAAATTCCGTTCAGGACTCATCCCACGCGTAAGGATTATGTCAAGAACAATTATAAAATGTTATCATTAAAATTTATATTCATTTCGTTTTATCATAACAGTGCTATTATATCGATGTCAAATCCGTAAATCGTTTTAAAATAATTGGTACCACCGCTAATACCACCGCTGCTTCGAGTTACAAGATTCCGGAGAATTCAATTATTCTCAATGTCAAAATCAAAATTATTTTTTTTATATACCTACGTATAATTACCATAATTATCTCCAATTTTGGATGACTTATGAGTAAGTTGAGGTGTGTTATTAGGTAAATTGTGACTATTGATATAGATGACTGCCTCAAGTATTTCAATAAACAGGAAAATAGCTACCACCCAAACGACCAATATCGTTCGTATGACACAAACCTCATTGGAAACGTGATAAGACACGTTACGGATGAATGAAAATATTGCAGTGTGGACGTAAATCAATGTAGAATACTTTACCATTGAGACAGAGGACGATGTAAACAAACTGATAATTATTTTATGAACTAAAAAAAAATTGGAAAGACAAATTAAACCTACAAGGAATAGACGCATAGTTTATGTTCAAGAAGGCATCGCACTGACGCTGTCAATAACTACTACTATAAAACTAACTGCTTCAACAAATACACCAGCTAACGTTCATTTAGTGCAAAACTTTGGTAATTTTTAAAATATGTTACATTCCGTTTCCCCTTGAAAATATACTTTACTTAGCAAAAGATCGCACGGCGCACCGGCTGGCGGTAGGTGCGTCGCCGGCACCGCGGCGCCGACGCGTATTCTACATGAATTATCCTACTATGCAACTCATAACTGAGAATTAATCGCGTATAGTGATGCGCTTTGATATTTGTGTTGTTTCTACGATTCCTGTTTAATTTAGCACGCGGCTGGTGTTTCTGTAGGAGTAAACGATTCTCTCATATATAATTTCGTTGAAGATGATTGTAATTTATTTTGTTACACAGGACTTTACCTTGTCAGGAAACAGAATCCCCTGTCCTGGGAAGAAACTGAGGAAGCGGGTCACAATGACTCCAGACCGGATATCGATAGTGCCATCGACCATTGTAATGCCTTATGGAGAGGAAATGGCGGTAAAGTTTACTATGAATCCCTTTATTATTACAAAGACGATAGCGTTTCAAACAGCGCACCTCATAAGGAAGACCATACAATAAACTAACCGCAAGGTATGTGACGATATTACAGGAATATATTTTAATTATACCACGAAATACTATCGCTCCTAATAATAATCATATAAGGAAATCGGGGTCCTTAATTCAAAATGTATTCTCAATTACTGTAAATTCTATTGCTTTATAAGCTGAAAAAATTACAATCCTTTGAGGTGTAATAAATAATTTAGTTTCTATAGTATGGATGAAATAGCTACATTAAAAAATCGCATTAATTACGAATGATAGTAACATCACTACAGGTGCAATCTGTCCGTTGCGAAAACTGATGGTAACTGTGTGTTATCTTAATGAGTTTCTGTAATGCTTTTGAAATTAACTGAAACGAGGGTAATATAAAAAACATACAATAGTTTATAAATAGCACATTGAAAAAATGCTATAGAGGAAAATAGCGTTTTAGCATAAATGCATTCAGACTTCTCTTGAGTTTTGCCAAGTTTTATTTTTGTAGTAGTATACCGTTTCGTACAAATTGGAGGATGTTTTCTTTGAATCGAATTATTTGCAACATCTAGATGCCTCAAATGTCTACTGCATTAACAGTAAAATACTGGCAAATTATTAAGTTTTTAATGGTGAAAGATCGTCGCTACAGAAATCGAGGATGCATTGTGGACATAACCAAGGAATTACTCAAAATATGCAATGTTCTTTAGAACTAATCTAATCTAAAACATCGGAAGAAACAAAAGTTCTACTGTAACGAAGTGACCACCTACAAAACAAAAGAATAGTCTACGAGTTAGACTCTGTTGCAATATAAAAATATAGACTATCCGATTTATAATGAACATAGTTACAGTTCGTATATAATTTAGCTGTTGACCTTCAGTGCAAGACCCTTCGCGGCTACGGCTCACCGAATACATTAAGGCATCCGCAGTTTATCTTTTAAGAGTAGTAATTTCGTCTTTATCAAACCTCAACTAGACTATATTCCAGTAATACAACTACGCCACTGAGGCAGGAGGAAATAAAATGTACTTATAAATATATCCAACCCCTTCCATGTTCTCCATTCTATTTGATTATTTGGAAAACTAGATAATATAATTTTATTTTCCTTCCTTAAACACGGTATCTACACCTAGACTCAGTGACGCGACAATGGGAATTACCCTGACTAGTAATGAAACTTATTCATTGATTCTATCAAAAATGTACCGTAAAAACATTGATGATTACATCAAAGCTGTGTCCAACTGAACGATTGAATGAATTAGGTCATCAGACAACGACTTAAATGACGTCACTCAAACTTTGTACAGGAAAGTACCCGACAAACGACTATTATACCAAAGTGAGTGTGGAGAAAAACCATTTGATATCGAAGCGTAGTAAACATATGCGCGCCACATGCACAGTCGTGACTAAAGCCAACGGGCAACGCGGCCGAATTGAATACTTTCGACTCATGAGTTATTGATGTGGTGTAATTAGCATCGTGAAAATTGTCGCGTAACCTTGTGACGCAGCGGGGCACAATACGCAACATCCTTGGAACACACTTGGTCAAATAGCCGTTAACCAATCTATGTTGCTAGTTTCGAACGACAATATATCGTTTAGTGTGATAGCACGTCCTAAATTAATGATGATAAATTGCTTAATTAAACTCGTGTATGTGCTGTCACTATGCCACAAAGTCGTGTATTAAGTAGTTACGAAGCAAGAGTAATTGACGCGCAACAAATGACGTTCAACATTTGATTTGATTGTTAACTTATGCCATTTGCGTCTAGGGTAAGGGACCTAAAGCACATTTTGCTTTATCTATTATGCAAATGAAGTTAATTTCACAACATTTTGATAAGAGTCATAGAACATTGTTGTGAGAAAACCAATTTTCTTTCACTATTTGAACACTTCGCATGCAAGTAAAAGCAGTTATTTCAAAACAAAGAATTCAAAGCGACCACTTTGAATATAAACAAGGAACTTTTACTTATTTCACACATAAAATCTTTAGAAAGTTTATGTATGTAATTCAGTTTGTCATTTTGAAATAGTTTGCGTATTGTGCAATAGGAAATTACGTGTTTTGAAAATTTCCTGTCGAAGAGGTCGGGTATAAGTTACGAATAAAAAACGAATTAATGATATTAATTATAAACTACAAAATACAGGTGTGAAAACATCTGAAGATTAATGTAAATTTGTGAGTCTCTAAATTTGGGCATATCTTTTAAGTTTATAACGGACTCCTTATCATCTATGGCATAGTTTAGCATAGTAACATCGAACATGTATAAAATATCAATGAGAAATGTCACAAGACAGCAAAATTCGCAAATTCGATTAGTTGGACGACATACTTATTCCAGTTATTTTAGTTTAAAAACCAAAGTACTGAACATTCTGAAAAAGTCTGGAAATAAATTAAAAAAAGCAAACAAAGACTTCTGATAATAAACGACTGAGTTCTAAACTAACAAACACAAAAAATAAACTTCCAATTGATCTTAATATCATCCTTTTTTTTTAAAACGCTTAAAAAGAAAAGAAAACCTCTTAAAAGTAAACGAAATATCTCCTTGGCCATAAAAATCTGTATAGTCCGATACGATTCAAATAAACCACTTGTATTAAAATTAAACTCTTTATCGTATTTTATCGCGATTTGAAAACTAAAATATTAAAACCGCGACAAAATCCGAAAAATAGTTAAATTTTAATGTCTAACATTCGCGTAAACATAAAAAAATCATTACGTAAACCATTACTAATTTTCATTCCTATTATGAATCTACTCTCGTAACCCAACTGCGTTTAATACTGCTCTTGGGAATACCACATGACATTTGAAACTAATCTCAATGATATTGTACTGGTTTACTGTAAAGACACTTCTGCATAATAGTTATAAGTTACATATTCCAGCACAATGTTAATTAATAAGAAAAAAATCAACATTCTCGTATATTAAAACAATAACAAAAGTTTAAAATATACCTAGTTAAATTAAAAAAGACTAATATTTAATCATATTTATATTAGTGACAATGTTCCTATTACTGGGCAAGTTATGTTTCCTAATTAATTGAATATGAAATTTCGAGAAGATGTCAAAAGTTTAGGAAATGGAAATTTTCTGAAGTAACACTAATAAAAAAAAAACCGTTACCTCCAAAAAAAAAAATTTTGTGTACAATTTGGGTTCAATTAGCAATAAAACATACAGAAGTTTTGTTGTTACTTGCTATTATATATACATATAAATCTATCGATATAGACCTATATATTGTATTTATGAAATGTGCCCTTTCCAATATTGTATATTCAATTTCAAACCCGTGCCAAATAAGTTCAATTAGGAGGGTACTCGTTCTGTACACTATTCCGCCCCTAATTGCCATATTTTATGCATTGCCGTCGTAGTCTAGTGGCCACTTTTAATAAACGATCCCAATCTTAACCTTCAATCCGATCCCGAGAATAAACCAATCAAAATAAATCTTTAAAAGCATGTCAAAAACATTTAATTGTGATTGGTCCATTTTAGCGATCGAAAAAAGGGATTGGAATCGTTTATTAAACTTAGTAGGACACTGGATTCGCAGGGCTCTTGAATTCGACATTTTTGATATTACATCTACCATTATATTCTACAGAATATCAGTGCATATTAACGCACAAACTGCTTATTACGAAAAGTATTTTAATTTCCCGATAATTTCTGTTCATTTCACCAGCATAGGGGCATAACTGGTTATTTTTAAAGTGTAATCGCACATTCTCTTTCACCGAGAACGTCTTTTACAAATATGATAATTTTTATGTAATAAGCAAATCCCGTATTACAAATACTACTATATATATCGTGGCTTCTTAATAGGGTAACAATGAAACCCGACCTGTGAAAGGTCTAGAAGAAAAGTAGAAAAAAGAAATCACCTAAATCAGCTCTATAAGTAAAACTGTGAGTCTTATCGGAACAAAGTATGAAACTCATATAATAAATATAAAATAAAATGATTTTGAGGCAGTGGGGAAGCGTAGAAAGGGCGCATATTTTTTCCTGACATCTGTTATTTAGTTAATTACAGTCCTCATAATATCAGATTGACCCTATTAGAATTATTTGTCATTCCAGACTGCCTTATTTTCGAACTCTACTCGACTCGATAAAAAAAATATCAGTGGATACCTACACAGTTTAGGAATCCAATAACAAGTTTATAGACCTTTTTATTTCCGAACTTTTTTGATGAATCATTGAATCGGTGGATGAATGGTATTTCGATTCACTCTATAGAAAATGAGAAACAGAGTTAGAACAATTGAAACTCAAAATGTCTAAAAAGATAAAATGCCGAATATAGTGTTATGTATTCAGTGTGTTATCCAATAGTCTCATTGCATAACTAAAGTGTAAGTAATAAAAAAATATATAATTTTTATTGGTTTAATTTTTATGTTCACGGTAGTCAATAAAGCCGACAATAAGAGAAGTAATATTGGATTTTAACTGAACAAAGAGGAACTAAAATCCAATAAAGCCGGCACTGTTCTATCCAATAGCCTGCGGTAACGTACCACAGAACATACGTATGTTCCAATTTGTTACTCGTGAACAAGCATCAAAGCAAGTTCCTGTTATATAATAAAAAATAAATTCACTCTTAAAAAAACTCATCCGTTCGGAAATATTGGAACTGACAGAAAAAAAATTACAGGACTAAGAAAACTATGAGAAGATAGTTATCAAGTTCGATCTGTAGCTCTCTAACAAATAAAAAATACCTAAGAAGCCGTTAAGTATTACATAAGCTGAATTTTAGTATTTTAACCATCGAAAAAAGAAACCATAGACCCCCACCGTCCTTTGGCGCTTACGTAATACTCGAATCGCCCCTAACATCGTTCTGCTATTCGAAATTTAAATTAAAATATCTGTTTTATTTTCTGCAAATCGAATTTGCTTTTTAATCTCGATGTTCAATCATCATGCATCTCGTCTTTTATGTACATTCCTACTCAGATATAGTCTGTATAGTTGCTTTAATATACGCTTTTGACTAAACGTTCATGTTTTATACAATTTATAAAAACTTGCATAAATAATTATAAACAGCGTAAACGTTTTTATGTAATGAGTTTTTTTTTACGTTTCACATACTTCTATTAAATGAATTGTAAAATGGATCTCACGGCATAGATTAATTCTCTAGCTATATAAAATATCTACCTATTACCATTAATAAAGTTATAGGTATAAATGCCAATATTGTACCTTTTTAGAATATTGTTAATAGTCATATGGACTTAGTAGACAGTATCCATTCAAGCGGAGTTTTCTGGTTTATTCCAAAACAACTTAATAATAATGGCATTCCTTGAAGCCATGGCTCAATTTTGCACAGCGCCGAGGCACATGTACAGCTGACTAAAGTTTATTGTGCAACGGCCTGTACAAACAAGTCATACGAGCCACCTACGTCGCGTCGCTACTGTTTTACAATATATCATTATATTTATTGAAAATATAGGCATATTATAAACTAGAAGTCATATTTACTTCCTTTTTGAGTAAAGAAATAAGCTGACTCATTTCATCAAATATTCCACATATTTTTCTGCCTTTTAATTCTTCAAAATTACACGTATAATCTAAACGAGGCGTGTTCAAAAACCAAATGTAAAGTGCATCGTGATTTAGATGAGTAATTCTTAATTTACACAAGTCATTATTAATAATCTAAAAATAAACTATTTATACATGTATCAACTAATCGATATTTTTGGTCCTCATTGAGTCTTACGCATAGATCTGCGGTAAACATCGTTATGAAGTCGAGTTCTACATGAATCATTTCTTCGCAGAAACCAGATCAATCTCGGAGCGGGTCAAATTGTGTTATAGGTAATTACCTTCCAAGTATCCGGTAATTTGTAACATATGAGGTCAGATTACGCAGCGGTTAAGCTGCATAATATAAACAATAGAAAGGAAAAGGAAGGAAGTCAAAGTCAAGTATTTTGAAAGAGCCCTGTTATCAGAATAAAGTCTTAAGTGTCCTATCCTACTAAAATTATAAATGCGAAAGTTTGTGAGGATGGATGTATGGATGTACGTACATGTAGTTTTTTCGTGAAAGAGAAACAAACATACATATGTTTGTTCCTCTTTCACGAAAAAACTACTGAACGGATTTGGATAAAACTTTACTGTAATATTGGTTATACATCAGAATAACACATAGGCTACAATCTATAATGATTTTTTGTACTTTGGTCACAATATAACGATACATACATATCATGTAAGTCGGAAAAAAAATATCCCGGAAAACTCCTTCACGTGGGTGAAGCCGCGACCAAAAGCTAGTAGTACACTTATAATGGAATGAAAATGGTTATAAATGTTTTTCTGATTCAGAATTAAATGGCCCTGCAAACAACTATTACAAACGACGAGACGATCCGGGTAATGACATCTGGTAATGAGTATTGACTGAAGAGATCTGTCGAAGTGTGATTCAAGTCTCATGGCGCGGCTTATGTCTGGCACTAGAAGTATTTTTTATACTGACACGAAAAAATGGCTCCATAGCATTTCGTAAATGAAATGGCGACCAAAGTCTCGATAGACGAGAGACAATGATCTCTCGCCTGACAAATAATGCTGGTCTGTTAGAAAATATTATGTATTTTAAGTCTTGCCTTGAATTACCATTCAGCATATGTACTG
Source organism: Manduca sexta (assembly GCF_014839805.1). Taxonomy (NCBI): domain Eukaryota; kingdom Metazoa; phylum Arthropoda; class Insecta; order Lepidoptera; family Sphingidae; genus Manduca; species Manduca sexta. The sequence continues at coordinate 8,239,936 of NC_051123.1, forward strand.
ATATTACTATTCTTTCTTAACAGAAACGATATACATGGCACCTTTATCCTCGAAGGTGTAGACAGAGGTGCAACCAGGGCACCCGATTTTCGGCAAAAGTGTTCCGTCCTATGATGTTATAGGGGGCGAGCCTGTCGCCGTATTAGGTACGAATTCCAGACTCCGGGCTGATACTGGGAGGAAAGACACTATAACTATGCCCGACCCGGGATTCGAATCCAGGATCTCAAAGCACTGTCGTACCGCGCATGCAATAAAAGTGCGCCACCGAGGCCGTCTATAACTTGTCTGAACAATGGACTACGTACTGGTAAAACGCGACGTAGGAATATAGTTACATACCTACATAAATTATATCTTAATAAAACGTTATCTATTAATAGTAATAGACGTCTCAGATAACAAAATAGCACCACATTGCGAAGGAAATTATTGCTATGATTTTAATTAGATATAATATTATAATGTACACAGGGTGTTCGTTTCCGCAGACGGCACAAGAAGCATTGGTTTCACGTTCCCCGGGAAGATATAAATATGGTCTCACCGAGCAGAACGCAAAAGATCTGGGGAAGTGGAAGGATCCCAGTAGGAAGGCGGACCCTGGAACCTAGGCCGGGATAATCGCCAAGTAGATATAGATATTTTTAATAATAATTCTATTAAAACATCTATCAATTTATAGAGAACGATATTTCTTAAATGAAACAACATTTAATTACGCTTTTTTCATAAAATATATTAATATTTTTACTATTAAACTCTCGTCAAAAGTTCAATAACACTTAAAATATGTAACTGACAACTGACGAGCGCAGACAGACATCGATAGCTATTAAAAGATTCCGTATTCATTTAATAATCTCAACGTATAAATTTCTCAGAGGTTTACCTTCACAGTAATATAAAAGATTTCATTTGTTATTGTAATTGCACACATGCGTATATATCGACGTTTCATCGTGTTGCTGCAGGTAAAACTGCATTGTATTGAAATAATAGGTAAAAGACCCAATCAATAAACAATGACACCAAGAGACTCGGTATGTTTATTTGTCATAGAAACATATGCGGTGTGCACCAACATAACTCAGCGAAGCGTGTAATTAATTGAAACAAGAAATATGTAAACGAAGTTATAATGCACTTATTTTTAAATTTAGAATTTTTTTTTATGGTTGCAATTTTGTTTTTGGTGTTTGCCCACAGAAAAAAATCAAACAAAAAAATTGCTGTTTTTTTAAACACCAACGTTTCTATTTACATTCTTTGCAGCATCCGCAAGGGAACTAAGTTCTACCAGGCAAATAATTATTATTACATAAAAGCAGCCGGAACTCTATAAGAATGTACTACATGTAAGAAATTGTATAATTATTCACTCCTACAAATAGAAATGTAACTAGTATTTTACGTAACATTTATGTTAATGATAGAAATCATAAATAAACCAGATCAATGATTATAATTTATGATGCATGATCTATCACTTCGTCTAAGACTTAATAAAGTAGATTTAGGTTTTTAATTTGGCAGTTGCTGATAGGAGTTTTAGGTGACTTGCAATGACTTAAGGGTATACACTTTACAGGGCTACAGACGGACGAGTGAAACCATTCATAAAAAACTAGACATTTGGCAAACAAGAATTACTGACTGAACCGAACCAAAAAAACTTGAAAATAAAGGCGGTAACTTCAATTAATTCTTATCGTAAAAAAGAATTTCCTGTAGTAATTGGATTTAATTGGATTGGATTTAAGTAAATTTACATCTAAAATTTGTTTATAATATTTTAAAGTGAACCTAATACTAAGTTTAAATTAAAGATCGATAGAGATTTTACAATTTGAGAGTTCGTATGAGGAAATCAACATCCAATCAGTTAAACAACAATAACACTTAATTTTTACCGGCACACTAGTAAAAGGCGATTACAATTCTTTCGCATCTTCATTTTATAGAAAGTGATTGTTGTCTTTGGACATTGGGAATGCGAGCTCTTTCGCATCAGCCCGAGGATACAAACTACCACGAATAAACACCACCCACTAAGTCACAGGAAAGCAAAATTCGCAATTTCGACTACTTGAACAAGATACCTTTCCAGTTATTTTAATTTAAAAACCAAACTACTTAACAAATGATTTCTTATGTTTACGCGAATGTTAGATATAAAAATTAAACAATTTTTCGGATTTTATAGCGGTTTTAATATTTTATTTTTCTCTGGACGTTTCGAAGACTGCAGCCTTCATCGTCACGGGGGGGACTGACTTAACAGATTTTGTAAAAAAAAAATCTATGGGACCAATGTGGAAGTATATTCTATCAAATGAAACAAAATTTTCGAGATCAAAAAGAATCGCGTCTAATTTTATTGATAACCTTCTCCTTTTGTTGAGGTCGATTAAAAAAGTAACTGTTCAGTCGAGCTTTATCTTAACTGCCTACTTTTCTTTGAAACAAGAGATACCAATCCAGGGCTCAGACGAGATAGACCATTCAACTGATATCTTCTATCATAAATGTGAAAGTTCGGGAAAAAATTTGAATCTCGTTGAGAGAAGCGCATCAACCGATGATTGGATTTAAATGAAATTTATTGCACTCAAAGACTAAATACGAGACAAAAAAAGTCACAAACAAACAATGCCACGAGCAATAGCTAGTATAAAGTATAAATCTATCATAATGACCAAACATCCCAGACAGTAAAAAAGGAAAAAAGTAAACCAAATAGACATCAGCTATTCTAAGAATCCACGGTAATTTATCAACACTGCGGTTCCCTTTCTTACTTAGGTAAGTTTATATAGGAATAGCTATTATCAGCAGTATGGCTACCTTCAAGGAGCAAGGTCAGTACAACGACTGCTTTACCTGATAAGCGATTTTGGGAATGTTTAATACTGGATAGCTCTTTGGATACTGTTGAATACTTAGGTAGTTTTATGTAGCCTATGTAGCCCGTGGTGTAGTAACTAGACAAGGTTTAACGCAACACAATGATGAGACGCTGTACATAGGTACAGGCACGCTGTAACTTTGTATAGCGTCTTTGCGAGCTATTAGATGGAACCTATGAAAGTTAAAAACATAATATTAGTGGCCTAGGCGAACTCAAACAGGTCCACATAATTACATGATAATAATAATGATTCTTAATTATATTAAGATGGTATTAATATATAAAGTTAGCTTACATTGCTGAGCTGGATAGATTTATATTATTACTATACCTAGATACTAAATATTGTAAAGTTTTATCCACTTATAATGATGGTACACATAAGGTACCACATTCTATATTTTGTTTTATCATAATATTACTGTGAACTATCGCTGATGGATCTAATTGAATAGATAATAAGGTAGTATTTGCGCTAAAATCGGCTTCAACGAGTCGTTTTAGAAATTCAGCGGGCTATGAAATAAAAAAAATGTCTCTCGTTGACATAATAGTATAAGATAGGTAATGAATAACACAGGGAGGTCATAAAAACAAACAAAAAATTGCTATTTCAAGTTTCATTATTGATGTTGAACTGGTTTTAGATTCCTATGAAACCGATTTTTAAATATGGAAAAAAACTTTTATATGTATTGGTTTGAAAATCTCATTCCTAGTAATAATAGAATAAAACTATTGTTGACTTTTAACATTATCAAAGCCTGTATTTAGGAAAAAAGAACCAAAAATATTTTAAGAATTTATGGTTACGTGAATGTTAGAAATTAAAATTAAACTATGTTTCGGATTTTATCTCGGTCTTTTATATTTTAATTTTTTCCCAATGTTACAAAGACTGCAGCCTTCGTGGTCACGGCGGGGAATGACGAGTTGGTCATCCGCATTCAAAGTTACAAAGTTCTTCGAAACATCGGGAGAAAATTAAAATATAAAAAACCGCAGTAATATACGAAAAATAGTTTAATTTTAATATACTTACATATTTTAAGAATATTAAACAATAGCATATTTAAATGACCATTTCGTTTATAGGCAGGTAGGAGCAAGAAACGTTTCATTCAACGAAGACCGTTGTTTCCGTTCAAAAAGATTAACTCCAGGGACCAATAAAAACAAAATTGAAACATAACTTTCGTTATAGCGCGGATTCTCAGCATTCAATCTATATGCCGATACGTCACATTTTTTTAATTTATTGGTAGGCAAGTACCAACACAACAAACTTTGCAGAGTGACTCCTTTCTATACCAAGTTAAACAAATATACCGATAACAGATGGTAGGTAGTACATCGAGAAAGCGTATGAGCAATAAGACACCAAGTTAATAAGTTCAATTTTTGTTACACGTCTTGTAACACGGACGCTACGGCTACGATCATAATCAATCCTTTTCGCTACTAATTCCGATCAAAAACAAGCACAGTTTATAAACAACGCACACAAACACACACCATTATCGGCTTTATGTGAAAAAAATCGTTTCGTTTGTCACTAATTTAAAAAAGTACGAAAAACAAAAACCGCCGCCGATCGGACGACGTTCGCGACCCGCCGAGCCAAACAAACTTGCCTGTTGCCGTGTACAGGCCATTGGCCAACGGTCTAACCATCGAAAAGGTACGTCTACTCTTTCATTTTATAATACTACTAAATTAAAAGACATTCCACTCTATAATAAGAGCAGTGCACGGCGCTGTCTTTAAAATCCATTCGGATAATATAGCGAGAACAAATATTCCGCTTGTGCGAAAGAGATAGCAATACCTTAGTTCTGTGGTGTAAATGAAATAGAGTTGCGGTTGGAACAAGACAGATATATGAGCAAAAAACTTCTTCGGATCACGTGTGTTAACTGTAAAATGGTTCTTATTCCATTGTTTTGTATATTAAAATTGAATATCATTCAGTGTTAGTTTATTGTTTTGGCGCGTATTTTAAAGTTTTAAGTAACATTTCAATCAGTGATACTGTACTTGTAATGGAATATTTTGCCAGACAAACATGAAAAAAATATATTATAGGTACTAAATCTCCAAAATATTTTTTTCAGCGACTTTTGGCCTCAATGTCGGTGGCAGTATACTATCGACTTTTGGCGACGGAGGCTTTACGGGAGCATGAGACTTTTTGACAATTTGTAAAACAACATTGGCACTTTTCAAGTCATGTTTTTTCGGTTCTTTCGAGGCCTTTGGCCCGCCAGTATCTGTCGGTGTAGTAGGCTTATTTCTGGCCGGTCTTTCTGGATCAGAAGGTTTCTCTATTCGCTTGACTGTTGGTTTAAGCCGGTCAATACTTCGTTTAACTTTAACCTTAGCTGCAGTTTCTTGTGGAGGAGCTACAAACGTGAATATGAATAATATTTTTAGAAGGCAACATGACATCCAAAAGTATTACAAATAATCGACTTATAACTTAATTACCTGTCCTAGGCCTATTTCTGGTCACAGGCTTGGTCTCCGCGCTACCTATTTTGGTAGTTTCTTCAACTGCAGTCGTAGAATAAGCGGGTTGTACCGCTTTGCTGCGTGAACTAAAAGTCGCTTTAAAAAAATTCGCCGAAAATCCTTTACTTTTTGTAGTTGGAGATTGCGGGCTGTTCGAGGGTTGTCTAAAAAAAAACAAAAAGACACTTATATAGTCAGGGGACACCCGGGTTTGAACCGGGGACCTCTCGATCTGCAGTCGAATGCTCTACCACTGAGCTATATCCCCATGTACATTTGTGTTGTAAATTGTCATAGGTTTGTAACACTTGAAGCGACCTCTATAAAAAAGCGTAGTCAAGTTGTTATTTCAAGTACTACCACTAGGTGTCGCTAAAGCGATATTTTCAAAACAATATTATTACTTCTATTTAAAAATACTTACTGGAGTTTAATATTATTAGGCACCCCTGGCGCCCTTTGCTGCATAACCTCCTCGATCTGGAACAAAAAAATATATAAAATTAAAACTATGACTAAAATTTGCCTACGTGCTAAATGGTAGTTTATTCTACGTCCTTAGTAGTAACCCATTATTATTATTCCCATAATAAGTATCTAAAATGTGTTGAAGTTGTGGGAAATTTGTAGATAATGTCCTTAGTACATTGGTTTCATAAATTACTTACAAGACGACTAAACATGGTCCCGATCACGAATTCAAGAACACGTGCATTGTGCAACCACTTGAAACTAACAATGCCGTGCAATTAATTTCTTATCGCTAAAAAAATCGTACGTCATATACAAACAAGATAGGTGATTGATTTGATTTACCACGATAAATTGGTACTGACGAGTCCTTCGCACGCCTGTCCACATAGTTAAGCTTTTACAATCAACGACACTTTTATCCTTTGCTATGATCTTTCCAATAGGGGCAAATATTTCCGTTTACATTTCTCGTCAGCCTTCTGGTGAAAATATTACAATCCAATCTAATTTATTTTGTTTGGCTGTATTATGAGAGTGAGTTTTCCATATATATTATAATTCTCTTTGATCAGAGTGAAAATATTGAAATATTATATTCGATGACAATTTATTGTCACTTTATGTCGATGTATTTTTTTTTGTTACCGCCCTGTAATTTGTACCATAAATTAAATAACGACATAAAGATTACTTATTGTTTTTCTGTTTCGTGAACTCTATGGTAAAAAAAAACTTGGTGATAAGTTGGTTTTTTAGGTCTTTTTTGTATACACAAATTTATTCTAATTTTAACTCTGTTTTATCTGATGCTTCCTTTTAGATGGGCATACCACTTTTGTTGACAATGTTTAGAGAAATCTAGTCGAACTTTATCTTACCTCGGTTTCGTGCATATTGCAATATCACTTCCGTTCTTTGGGCACCCACTCGGTTTCTGTTTTTATAGATCATCAGATATGTGGCAGACGCGGCCCGCCCAATGCCATTTTATTATTTTAATACTTAAACATTTGGCTACACGATCATATTAATTGATATTCTCTTGAATTGATTTCATATATTAGCTTTAATTATTGACAAAATTTTAAGTTTCATATTGAACAATGCATGATAAATCTAATATTAGTGCATAAGTATTTTTTAAAGACTTGAATTTATAAGTATCTTGAGTTTGGACACCTACTTATTCAAGAAGAATGAGTGGGAAAAACGAAAGAATCTTTTGTATCATATTAATAAAAAATTGGTAAATATTATGAAATATATTTGCAAACTTTAATTGTGTACAATATACGTTAAATAGATCCTTTAAGCTAGCTAGCTACATCCTAAAATCTATATTTAAATACTTCATTTAACAAAAAAACACACTATTTTGTATTGACCTTAAGTCTGACAAATATTTGACTCAATGAAATCAGCAATTGATAGTCCTTCTGTGCTGGAAATGACAAGTTCGTAAGCAGTTTAAGGCGTGGTAGAAATAACAGCGTGATATATTGTCTAATATGAATCAATCGGAATTATTTATAACGAGGTTACTATAGGATAAGAAATATCTTATATGCAGAAAATTAAGTTTCACATTGAAGGACGCTCTGAGATTTTCGGTGGCTGACGGCATTGACAAGATATTGGGTAAATGATGCACAAGAGGCTTGCCTGCTATATTAAATACACGCTTATGATTTTACCAAGGTCTCATTCCTTGGATGGTGTGAGGCTCTTCCCAAGAGCCGAATCCTGCGAGAGTTGCGGTTGCATGCACTTGCGCACCTTCGATCTTAGAGAGTGAGATTCGAATGGTCGTTGTAGTAGAGGGCCATGTCCATTGTTTAGTAATTGGACAGTATATAATACAGGCTTAGTATATTTATATTGTATACTTGACGCATGTACCTCGCGCTTTAATTTCGATGGAAGTAAGCAATTATCAAAAAAATAATCAAAGTAAAATTTACTTTTTCAAGTTTTACATACCATAATTTATTTTATTTTTAATAATTAATTATAGCCTCAATTAAACTACAAAGCTATATGTATCTATCATAAGTTGTATTAGACTTGTCTTGATTATTCATAAATCGCACTTTGCTTGTCTTAAATTCCTATCCACCTACATGCTACCATTTTTGTGAGAGGAAATATTATAATTGCATTACTTAATGCAGCCATTGAACCCTTTCTTAACGTATAACAATAACATAGTAGAGAATAAATCATTGTTGAATGACAATATAAAATTCAAAATATAACTTTTTTATCGTTAGGAAATGGATCATTGATAAGAATAATAGCAACTTTATCTGCAATCTGCATGAAGGAATGAGACTACAGCTAACCTAAAAGACTGACTTCAAACACTGATCTCTTTCTGCGTAGATCGGACCGTCAACAGCTAAAAAAAAGTTGTACAATTGTAAAAAGATATTGTAATTTTGGATTTTCGAAAGACAAACACCACAGTCTTCCCTTAACCATGTAAGCTGCAAAGTCTTCGAAATGTCGGGAAACAGTAATAATATAAAAAAACGTGATAAAATCCGCAAAATACCTATAGTTTTATTTCAATAGACCTCAGCTAATCCAAAGTAGCCTCTTATTTTATTATGACTATTGATTTATATCCATCACACTAACAGTGCATTTTAATTTCTTTCTGTCTCTCTACACCTCGTAGGTCGGTAGAGTCGTTTCAACAGGTCTTTGTTATTACGCCAAGTTATTAGCTGGTAATAGGTTGTTTGTATCTCCCCGAATAGCCTATAAACAGGTGTGAAACTCGCCGTAATAGCCCATGTAACTGCAACATTCTGGAATCAGCCTCTGTATATCCAGTTTCTAACAGGCCGGCGTAATTGGCGAAGGGTTAATCATCACTCGTTAGCACACACTCTATCTGAACTCTACCATTTACCATCAGGTATAGTGGGGTCAATTTTGACAAGCACGTATAAAAAACTAAGAAAGATATGCACTCGCACACATGCACCCACTTTCCGCTGTGTGTTTTCGTCCCTTGATTTAATAGGGGCGAGCCTTTCATCATATCTGACATAATTTCCAGACTCAAGGCTGATATTGAGCAAAAACACCCAATATCACTGCCTGTTCCGAGGATGGAACTGAAGACCTCAGCTCTGCGTATTGTAATACAACTACGCCACTAAGGTGGGTACTAAGATAAATGTAGACCACAAATCACTACCTAATATTTGATACGCCTTATTCTGCCGTGCTAAGCGCAAAAGTTAGGGAACCCTTATTTGGAGATAATCGAAGTTTTGTATAGTTTAACGTTTTTTATCTGTTTATCTGAGTAAAGCTGTGATAATAAGCTCTGTTTCTCAGTGCTCAACGGCACTGAGAATAGATATAGGACCGTTGTGATTGGTTATTATTGTTGTATTTCAATATTAGCCAATCACAACGGCCCTACGTCTACGCACTGCGAAGACTGCCATGCCGTCAGCACTGAGAAACAGACTTGTTATCACAGTCTTACTCGGTCGTTCGATAAAAAACGTCTATGAATAAGGGGGTTATAGTTTTGTATGTAAAACTGAGATAGAGAAAACTCTTTTAAGGTTTTTTAACAGTTCTAAACAAGATACCTTTATTTAGGTAAGTTCATTGGATAGGTATTCCTTAAAACTATCCGACGCAATAAAAATCAAGATTTTGTTTTTTTTTTTTGTGATACCGCTTTTGAACTTAGCACGTCAGTATTTATATCTTGATAACCTGCGATATTTTGTTACAGTTTATAGTCACCATAAAGCGATTTTGAAGATTTATTTTTACACAGATGTTTACAATCCACATCTCATGGTTACCGTACGTAACCTTGCTCTGAAACGTTATCTTATCACGATACAAGATTACGCTGATTTCGCATATCTTTTTTCGTAAGGCATGAATATCTATTTCTATTGTCAATTCGTATTGGTAAGTTTACAGATTTTTGATATTATATTGAATTAATCTCACATGCTAGCTTTACGTATGGACAATTTATTTATGTATATGTTGGATAATGGTTTAATACATGTTAAAACTTTTATTAATACATAAGTAAAAAGTATATTAATATATTTTGTGAAGATTTCCTGCGTTATGTCTGACAAGAATCCATAATGATTTTATTTCCAGTATACATAATCAGCGACTACTATAATCTCTATAGTCCATGATGACAAATACTTAGAATTTGTGATGATTAGAGATATGGAATAATTAATTATTAAAATAATCAATGACATGTTTTTTTTTTCGTGAGAGGATATTTAAGGAAATAGATATTTATTCTCTAATTTGTATTTGTCTGTGATAACACATTTTTAAAATACGAAGAAGCGAGATTGTGTAATTAAAAACTACGCGATACAAAAGTACATAGAGCTAAAGTAATCTTTCTAATGTGTACTTAACAGTTATCTAAAAGAACATTATGATTGTGGTATTATTACACGCGCAACCTTTCTTCTTTTTCTACTATTTGTAGTTTATAATGTATATTATATTGAAAAATGAGGACGAAGGTAAAGTAACAAAGTTTAGAGGAATTTCCACCATAAATAAATGTTAGATTCGACTCTGCGTAAATAATTAGCGTCAATTGAAAAAGTCCATATAAGACTTTGTTTTTTTTTTTTAAATATAATTTATGCAATAAACATTAATTTAAAAGTCCATATGAGTTTTAGTTAAGTATCTATTTCAAATAGAATTTATACAATTAAAATGTGTGCAGTAATAAAAAAGTGTGCAGATTGTACAATGAGAACACTTGGACGGAAATAGATAAAAGGTAGACGGTTCAGTTTAATACCGTCCAAGTCCTGCGAAATCCCGCGAATTGAAGATCTAGTCTCGATGCGATACGGGCCAGCCATGAAGAACACTATAAACTCCTGCAGGGAGTTTTTCGAACGATCTAGATTGCACTGCATTATCTGTATATAGTTGTTCATATAATAACATATTCCTTTTTCTTTGGATCCTAGTTAAAGTTACCACATTTGCCACATCCTGATACCCATAAAATGTTGAATGAAAATCTTGTTTCTGCGATTTTTATTGCTCATGACGTAATAGCTAACAGTGCACTAAGCATGATTTCATACGACCATAAAACTCGCTTGTATACGAGGCTCAAAAATAATTTGAATTCGCACAAAATGACGTAAACCGAGCCTTATCCGGAGGCACAATAAAAGTGTAATGAATTGAACAATTTGTTGTATCTCTGTATGGTACGTTGGGGGACAATGTAATTTTAACATGTATGTATTGGGCAATATCAATATTGACTTCTTTCTGGACAAACGACTATTTAAATGTGTGCATATAGATGAAGTTCATAGATCAAACTTTTGCGAAATTTATCGAAAAAAATATATAGAATATAATATTATAATATTGTTTTGTATAAAATGTTAAGTATAATATGTAAAAACAAAAGAGTAATTTAAAAATTGAACAAGTCGAATTATTAGAAGGCTAAGCATGCTAACATTTTTGATAACGCATGAAGAGCCTTGAGAATAGTTTTGTCAAAATGCAGTCATATTAAAACTCGATACTGTGTGGCAGTATTATAAGGAGATTGTGGAAATTAGAATCTAACCATCTTTGTTCTCAGAAGGCGGTACCTACCGTAAGTAATATGGAAGCCAGACCATTAATGATAGATATATAATTTTATTTTAGAATTAAAAAAGCTATCCGACGAAGACGAAGAAAAGGTAGCAACTTTTTGTCTTTTACGCAACATTTAAAAAAAACTAAGTATAGCGTTTATTTAACTTGCTGGCAGTCAATAAATTCTCGTTGCGTATTGCACCGGCCCGATATGATCGTAGCAAATTGAGAAACTGCACTTGTTTTACTGATGAGTTGTTCTCACAGTCGGCTACAAATACAAATTACTTATTATAATATTGTCGTGGGAAAAGGACGTGGGTGTACAAACAAGTATTATAATTAACGAGATAAACAAAGGTGTTAAAAAATTAAGCACTTAATTAAATCAATTATTCGTTAACAGATTTTCAATTTAATTACGTAAAGTGTAATAAATGCAGCGGTTTTTATAATAATGTTATAATTTAATTTGTTAATGTTTAAAATTATTGTTACGTTGTTTAATTTTAGAATCTCTTAAACACATTCGGTATTAACTGCTAGTACTGCTAGGTACCTACTCGTAATTTTACAAAGGGCATTGCCCTTTATCCCTTCACTGTTCAGCATCATCAGACAATACAAAACGCGACACTACAATAGGTTTTATGTATATGTGATTATCAAACTCAACATGGACTAAGTATTTAAACATATCTATAAATATAACAAAACTAGAGTGTTTTTCTTAGAATAGTAGACGGCTTTCGGCACATTGTTTTATGTATAAAATTAACGCATACGCGTGCGTAAAGTGCATTTATTTAGGGCTAACCGTACATTTACGTGACTGAATTAAAGTTATTGAATCTTGTTTATGAATGTGGCCACACGAGACGGGGGCCGGGGTTCAATACCAAACAACTACGGCTAATGATTTATACATTTTCAATTAGTTCCATACATGCGGCACTAGCATGACGCGAGACAAGATTTAGAACAAGTCGCTTGCAACAGATGACGCCTACGCAACGGACCCGTGTAAATTGCGCCTAGCTTTTGATTCATTGGCCCCACGACACGGATGGTTTGCGGAAAAGATCTGCAGTCGTGTCGCAAGAGGTTAACGAAACTTTTTAAAAACAATGGCGGCTCTGTACTGATTGCCGGATTAATGAAATTGTGAAATGAATATAAGATCTTTTTAAAGTTTGTTCTTTTTTCAAAATTGATATTTGGTGCCATCGTAATTCATGGTGATATGTAATTATGGTAATATTGCGTAGCGGCTTCTAGTTTCTGGATATCTATTTTTGCGTTTTATTGACTATTCGTAATTGTACATTTTGTAGATAAGCATACATGAAGATAGTTATCAGATATGTTCAATATAAACGTAATACATATTAATAAATTTTACGAAACGCAATCCCCAAAACCCCACGCAGACCCCCTAGTATAAGAAGTTAGTATCTATACATATAGAAGTGGTTGTAAATTTTGATTGTTTTTGTTTGTTGCGAATATGAATGAAGTCTTTGTTATGATTTAAATATATCTCATTCTACTATTAACTTTATTCCACAGACCTTAAACACAAACTTGATTGATGACGTTAAGTTTATTCACAAAATGAGTTCGCGTAGGTTGGCGGAACAAGCTATAGGTAAAACCACAATATTTGAGTAACTCATTCACAAATCCTATATGGTTTAGGACTACCTACAGGTAACCGACTGATGAGGATTTCTAAAAATAATTTTAACATTAGAAGTTAGGTGTGTTACAAAAAAATGCCATCTTTGAAGTATCTTGTACAGGTGGAATAAGATCTATATGAAAATGTCATCATTCTCAAAATCAAAACATATGTCAATGTTAACTCTGAAAAATGCTGTCTAAATTAAAATCCATTGTTTCATTGACATTGGGCCGTAAGACTGATTAAACCAACATAATCGTTCCACCCACCCCCAGTGGTGGAGCTATAACGCGTATTTTCAGCACGAAGAAAAGGTACAACAAACTTAGATTATTGAGCTGATGAGATGATGGATAATTTTTATTTTGCGTTGAGTATTAATTCGAAAACTTTGAACTGGTTGGTGCACGTTATGACAACATTTACTTCTACAAAAACAATGCTGGATTTCTAAATTTCAAAACAATGAACTAAGCGGTGTTCTTTATAAGTACTTTTAGTGTATCGCCTAGGCCAACGAACTTTGGACAAGATGTGAACAAGATAACAATCGAACAATCAAAACCATGAAAGAAATAACAAACACCAACGAAATATCGAAATACAAAATGTGTTCTACCTACCTACATAATTAATAACGGAATACCTACCTATCTACATAATTAATAAGCTAATAAAAACATAAATAAAAATGTCTAATCGTTTGAGGGGCCATTGTGATCACGAAAATATTGAGCCCACTTTATATAAAGGTAGGTAAAAGAGGTATTACTCGTGTTATTGAAACTTGGACAATTTTGTTTCCTTAATAAACCACAACAATGCTGCATGTCGATTTTCGGGTAAAACCGCAGCAGTGCTATCAGTAGTACCTTTCTTGGCTAGCCAGGGATTCCCAAAGTTTTGCCGATGGTAGTATATAATATTTTATGTCCGCCTGGATAGCGACCACCGTACATAAGGTATTAAAACCTGCCAAGAGTGTCGCGTCTGGGATCAGCCTGTGTATATCCAGTTCCAACAAGCCGGCATAATTGCGTTGACTTCCGTGGGGTAATCATCTCTCGTCAGTCGACATTATATTAAACCCCACTCGACTTACCATCAGGTGCAGTGGCGTTGCTTAGCCATGCTCGTAAAAAAGAAAAAAAAGGATTTATTACTTACCACAGCACAATGGTATGTAAAATAAAAATGCGCATACTACCCCTTCTCTTTCATGCAAGAAAGTCCTCTTCCTTGCATGAAAGAGAACGGGTAGTGTGCGCATGCCGCTTGGCTTCCTAGCCAAGGGGGTCACCGAATATACTAACTAATGTTATAAATGTGGCCGTGTTTGTACTTAACAATACTCGGAAGAAATAGGTCACCTAAAATAATATACCCTCCTTGAAATAATCTCGATTCTTATATATGAACATCAAACAAGAATCTCAAGGGTATAAAGTACCTACATTTTTATCGCTGCTATCGTGATAGGTGTGGTAACTATCACACATTCATCAATTATTGTCGTTGTTTACAAGCCGCGGTCGGTTTCACTTGTGTATTACAATATTGATAATATCGGGACGTTTTTAAAAATTTTGATTGAATGTTGACTGTTGCTTGTTATTTAAAACAAGTTTATTGTTAATTAATATTGAATTTATTTTTAAATATTAATAAAATTTTATATTAGTGTCGATGTGAGAAATTGGTAGTACTATGTACAAAAAACAATATTAAAGGAATTTTGTTCGAGGCCAAATCATAGCTTCACTAAATAGATATCTATACAAAACATTAATAAATATTTCCTATTTAAAAGTTATGCACATACATTGAATTCGTATTATCCAATCCTACTACTTAACGTTATAAAAACTACGCCAATTCAATTACAATTATAATTATTGTGTTCCTGGTAAAATATTTTTATAAACAACTGGACGTGTTTGTTTTATTTATAAGTTATGTGCATTTAAGTGTATCAAAGTAGTTCCTGAGGTTAGCGTGTTCAAATAAACAAAAACGCTTCAGCATTAAATATTAGCATATATTATAATCCTCTTAGCACTGAATATATTGAGTTTTCTTCATGCATGAAAAGATTAATGAAGGTGGAGGAAGCGCGGGAAGTATGCCAGAATCGTGTAAAGTGGTAATCCATAGTCTCTGCCTACCCCTATGGAATAGAGGCACGATACTATGTATGTATGTATGTATGTTGATCATATTTTTTTTATCTTAATAAATTCCCTTTATATTAATAGTTAAATAAGAACACATTCAATAAGCAAATATGTCCTTAAGTACTTACGACTTATCAGTAAAAATATAAGAATTTGCTGTGACGCTTCCATTGAAATGGTAAAGCGTAAATTGAGTTTGTATTGCTAAATGGATACATTCAATTACTATCTAAGGATAAAATTACCGTAAACTAATTAAAACTTCAAAGAAATAATTAGAAACGAATTCATTAATGAAACTCCGTCTTTGCAACGTTAATCTTTTAATTCGTTTTGGTTAATTTTTTAAAAACATTCAGAAAAAGTAGATTAAAAAATATGTGGAAACACAAGATATTACGTAAAAATGCTAACATTAAGAATAAACAACTTCAATTATGTTAATAATAATGCTAAACGATACACAAAATGTCGGATTTAGTTTTTGCTTCCTTACAAAGCTCATTAATTATAATCAGCCACGTTTGTCTGCAAATATGACGCATACAAATATATGTTTAACACCATATAAGAATATGGAAGAAAAATAACAAACATCGTGCTAATAAAGTAGTTAGTTAATGGCGGAATGGTGTTAGACCATTAGTTCATTTGCAATTTTATAATAACTTAATAATAAAACGAACGAGAAAAATATAACTAATTAAATGTATATATTGCTTACGTCTCCGGTTTTGCATTTGACAGTTAATAAAGACTGTATTTATATACTAAGTGTTGCTCGCGGCTTAGCCTGCATGGAAAGCCTTTCTTGCTATAAACTTCCTAAAACACTGAAGCGAATTAAAGCACCCTCTGTTCGACGGTAGCGCCATTTATTTTAAAAATCCCATTATTTCTCATAGGAGCAAATTACCGAGATAAAAAGTAGTCTATGTGTTAATCCAGGACATGGCCTATCCGTGTACGAAATTTTACCCGAATCCGTTCAACTGTTTCTGCGTGTACTTCTAACAAACATCTAAACATTTTCACAACCTTTCATATTAATAAAGCAAGTAATAAGACTCCATTGTCCCCGCGACACCAACCGCTTTAATATAAATACATAATAGTTTCACTGTACACTTCTCTAATAAAAAAAATAATCTACATTTTAATCAAGGCCTTCCTCTATCTGAGCTAAGTGACATGTAGCCAGCAGTTTGTGCGTTTTGTTTTTTAAACATCTTCAGAAACTTTTGTATAAAGTGTAAGTAATATAGGGAAAGTACGATTGCACCGTTGTTTTAATCCCTATACATTAAGGATGGCATGCGGCATACTGTTTAAATGGCACTATGTCATAAACTGCCGATATTAACGAATTACTCATTGAAACGATCCTACTAAATTATGAAGAGGCAAAGGTTAGAGTGGATGAAATATGTATTCGCGGAAACTTTCAATGCAATTCTAAAATTTTTTCACTAATAGAAAGGACAATAGGTGTGAGTGTTAGGTAGAGATTTCTTTTTATCAAAATTTTACGTGAGATTATATTTTTGTTTTCTTAAACTAAAATAAAATGATGAACCACCAGTTCGGTAAGCAGTACTTACCAGAGAAGAACAAGCAAGAAACTCTGGTGTTGCTCTTTTCAAAATCAGTTTAAGGAATAGACTACAGTACATGATAAAGAAAATAATACAATTGGTTTTTATTGTTGTTTAGAGCCGTTCATTTATATGCTCGTTAAATAAGGAATAAATTAATTTTAAATTTCCATACGAGTGCACATCATCGAACTTTTATTTAAGAGGAGCCGCATGTAAAAGCTAGGTTAATGTATAGCGTTCATCTTATTTTACCACTATGATTCCCGTTTCATTGCAATCACAGTTTCAGCGGTTCATAAAACAGTTAATTTCTAAAATTGCAGTTGCTTAACTAGTTTATCTCTCTACTGCCAAAATCTCTTTACGAATAAGCGGAAACCATTAAGAATTTATTTTAGAAAAAAATACAATAAAATGTTATAGATATGGTATTTGAAGGCGAACGAAAACTAGCTATACGTATCTAGATCTTTATTTTTAGTTATACTTCTGTAGTATTATTGTGATTTGACACTCGATGAAACAAAAATGCGTCACGATAAAGAATCAAAGACATAAATGTATTTGTCAATTTATTACAAAGCGAATGCACTGCACCATTACATTGCGCTCGTCAGAGACTTTAAGTCTCATAGTGCTCAGTAACTAATTTATTTAAAAATCTGCACCATACCAGTTTGAGTTACGTAAAACTGAATAATTATTATTTACAAAAGAATTAAATTTTATATGTTTACGAGGAATTTTGTAGGTAAATTGCAGATGGTACATTTCTGATTTCAAGTAAAGGAAAATGTGGGTATTAGGGAATTCCATATTACAAAGTATTGCATATCACCACGCTTTGCAAACCGCAACGTAGCAATTATACCTATATTTTCATTGGACTAAGACTATTTTGGAGACTGATGTGTTCTTAAGGAGGAAGATAGCATCGTCAGAGTTATTATTTATCTAACAAAATGACCTAACTTATGTAGTGATCTAAAACTGCAATTTATTTTGAGCTTTACGTGGGATAGAGCAGGATTTCAGAAGATCTAAGTAAAAAAATAATTAATGTAAATAATGTTTTCTAACAACATCAAATATCCCTCTCCTTAATTCACATTCTTTCTTAAAGATCTGCAATCCTAGTAACAACTTGCCTGCTAATTTGTAATAGCCAAAAATATATACAGGAATTTGTATAAACGATCGTTCTACATAGTATATTATGGAATAAAACACTGCATACCAATAAACATGTACAGACATGTTGATACTAGAATTTACATACTTAGGTACTCAGCTTCAACTTAATACCCCTTTCTATTTGAACGAATATCTCGATTACTATTTTTTATAACATAAGTAACCGCCAAATAATGTGCAGTTAGATTATGTAATTAGCGTATTACGTGTCATACAAAAAGTAAATTAGTTAAAACGAATGTAGTTATGCGAGCAGGCTTCCTTGAAATTCTGCTGTGTTTTCCGGCAAAAGGTAAATTCTTAAGCTTTACTTAATGACGTCTTTTATTTAACCATGAATACATTCATTAAAAATTCAAGAGTTGCTTTGCGCTTATGTTTTTACTAATGAGACGTCAAATCTACAAAAAAAAACGGTCAAGCGCGCGTCTAACTCCTGCCCGAAGAGTTTCGTACGGCTATACTTTATTATAATTTCAAATTTTGCCTTAATGACCAGGGCCTAATAGCAGTGTATAAAGACTGTGAGTAACTGGGTTAATTTCCAAATCGGACAATACCATTTGTATTTTTTTAACAAACTTTACCAGAATACCTAGATATACTTGAAATTAAGCAAGTGGATGATCAATAAAAAGAAGCCTAGTTATTGTAACAGTCTGTTATACTATATGTTAGCATGGGATAAGAAGGAAAAGAGCCGCCATAATAATAGATTTTGTTCTATCAACCCGCTACTTGTTACTTTTTAAAGATAGAGCCCTAGAGAACAGACGGACTTTCAAGCGCTCGAGTCTTTATAATAAGGTTCTATGGTAAATTTTGGATACCCATGTAATGGTAGATAGAGGGAATTTAATGCTATTATGAGTATTTTTATAAAAGACCATGTCATTCAGCGCGCAGACATTATTTGTAACTAAATGAGTCAGTATGACAGACACAACATATTTATCTTAGTGAAAATTAAAACCCCTACTGATTTAATCATACAAAACGAATGCTATATCCATTCTTACTATACAAAGACAGGTAAGATATAAAGGATTCATTAAATATGAAAATGTGGACCTGTATTGGTATTTGGTACGAACCACATTAAGAGAACTGTGAAATTGTTCCCTTAAAATGCGTTATGCAAAGATTTTTGAAATTGGAAAATAGATTTTGTTTAATTTCTAGCCAACTAAAGTTATGCAAGTTATGCATATGCAACATAAATATTAAGTATGCTAATAAAAAATATATAAATCTTAACCAACCTGTGAGTGCCGTTTTATGGCACCGAATATTAAATTTACGAAAACAGTAATTCACAACACAACCACAACAACCAACAACAAATCACATGCAAAAAACCGTTAACACTGAAAAAACGACTGCAACTTATCAACACGGGAACTCGACTGATAACGCGACGTAAAAATACTGATAAAGATAACGTTAACACTGCGCTAAACTTGCGTTAGTGTGCCAAACGATCATTTGCGCGTTCGCCTTCTAGTATACTGAAGTAGTCACTGACGACCGCGAGATCCTCGACGCTGCGTTGCGTCAGCGCAGTGGGTGTGATATGATAAGCTTTGAATTTCGAATGCGACGTTGTTGGTTTTTGCATGTTTCTAATTCACATTAGCAACGGTAAACACTGCATAATGCATTTAACGCGCGTCTAGACTGTACGTCCTCGAAACATCACTGTTTTGAGTTACGCGACCGTTGGTTAGACAAATTAAAAATAGAATCACTTTCACTTATTTACTCATTTCGCAATTGCGCTCGTTTGGCGGTGAAAAATTTTTTTACTGATACAGGTATAGTTAGATCTATCCTTGATAGACAAACTTTAGATATATATTTAGTAGAGCAAATTATATTAAAACAATTTCCAACAAAAAATTAAAGAGTGTCGCTCTTATAGCAAATTATCGATCTAGACTAGCTTTGTTCAGACCACAGGCCTTTCGAATCTCATCTATTCCAATCAGTCTTTTTATGTGTGAAGAAATACTTGAGACGGTTTATGTAACATCACCTTTACTGCATCGGCGGAGCTAGTTATATTTGTATTCAGGCTGCAGAGCTCTAAAGTCGTCCAGTGAACCAGTAAAGGACATAATAACGGGGAATATAGGATAGCAGACACACATGCATATTCACAATTGCCCGCGGCTCCGCCCGCGTTATAAAGTTTTTCGGACTAAAGTTTTCCGTTATAAAAGTCACGCTATATATTTTCCCGTGAGCCTATGTTCTTCCCAGGGTCTCAAACCGTCTCCATACCAAATTTTATCCTAATACGTTGGGTAGTCTTTGAGTTTAACACGTTCGGGCAGACCGATGCAGCGGGGAGTTTGTTTTATGATATATTTTTTAGAACTTTTTAAGAGGAACAATCCGGTCATACATTATTGTTGCATAACTTTAACCGTTTACGCAGCGCACGCAACAGAAGCTCTCAAAACTAATAAATTGTCCCCGTTTTTGCATCATGTTTCATTATTGCTCCGCTCCTATTGGTCATAGCGTGACGATATATAACCTATAGCACCTAACCTAGCACTCCAGGAACAAAGGGCTATCCAACACAAAAATATTTTTTCAGTTCGAACCGGTAGTTCCTGAGATTAGCGATTACTGCTCCGCTCCTATTGGGCATAGCGTGATGATATATATATAGCCTATAGCATTCCAGGAACAAAGGGCTATCCAACACAAAAAGAATAATTCAGTTCAAACTCCTAGTTTCTGAGATTAGCCATTACTGCTCTGCTCCTATTGGTCATAGCGTGATGATATATAGCCTATAGCACTTCACGAACAAAGGGCTACCTTATACAAAATGATTTTTTTAGTTCGAACCGGTAGTTCCTGAGATTAGCCATTACTGCTCTGCTCCTATTGGGTATAGCGTGATGATATATGGCCTATAGCACTTCACGAACAAAAGGCTATCCAACGCAAAAAGAATTTTTCAGTTTGGACCGGTAGTTCATGAGATTAGCCATTACTGCTCCGCTCCTATTGGGTATAGCGTGATGATATATAGTCTATAGCACTCCACGAACATAGGGCTATCCAACGCAAAAAGAATTTTTCAGTTTCGACCGGTAGTTCCTGAGATTAGCGCGTTCAAACAAACAAACAAACAAACTCTTCAGCTTTATATAATAGTATAGATAATCGATTAATTACTAATTACTTGTTTTGAATGTAGTTGGTTTGACTCGAAGGCCATATTTATTTCTCTAACATGTTTCAGTATTTATTAATTTTGTGGTTATACAAAATTCTACAAGCGGCGATAGCCTAGTTGGATATGGAACGGACTGCCAAGACGAATGTCCGCAGGTTCAAATCCCAAGGGCACACACCTCTGACTTTTCTAAAATCATGTGTGTATTCTTTGTGAATTTATCGTTCGCTTTAACGGTGAAGGAAAACATCGTGAGGAAACTTGCATATCTGAAAAGTCGTATATAGGAATTTCGAAGGTGTGTGAAGTCTACCAATCCGCACTAGGCCAGCGTGGTGGACTAAGGCCTCATCCCTCTCAGTTGTAGAGGAGGTCCGTGTTTAGCATTGGGCAAGTAAATAATACTGGGCCCTTATTCTGTATGGTAGTGTAAACGCGTAACGCGGCCGTGTCATGTTATCTTCGAGAAATGTGCGTGGAATGGTATTCTGTAAGCCAAATTTCTATAGTCCTAAACATGATGCGTTGTGTTACGTGCTTGTTACGCACTGTTAAAATAACGTGCGGGATAGAGAATAAGGCCCCAGGGCTGATATTATTATTATTTTTTATTATTACAAAATTCTAAGTCTACTAGTATTGCAATTTAATATTATAAAATGTGGGTATAAAATAATTGAAAAAGTTTGCTTTTAACATTGACCTAACAAAAACTTCACACACTGCAGTTCTACATAATATATGATTAAATATACTTGTCAACCTCCTAAGCATAACAAGGATATCCACTAGATTTTGTCATACAATTAGTCATAATGTAAATTGAATTTTTATTAAAATTTGATGCTTGCTAGCTGACCTAATCCAGAAGAATACGTATAGTGGTAACTGAATTAAAACTATTTTTCGGATTTTATTGCGGTTTTTCTTATATACTTCAGTAGTATCAGTCCGAAGTCTGGAATTGTGTCCGTAAGTGCTAATAGGCTCGCCCTCCTATTACAAGTATGGCAACATTTTAATGTGGTAACACCTCTATCCCCTAAAAAGGTAGTTCAAAGTAGTCATTACTTTGTCTCCCGCTTTGATATGGAGACAAACTAGTGTTCCTTGAGTCTCGGCGAGCTCACCGCTCGGTGTCATAAAATACCACTGTTATAAAGTGGCACTGCTAATCCTAAATTAGAAGAATTTTAATGGTGGGTATAAGGTCGTCAAAGTCTCTATATCCCTGAGAAAGGAAAAACGAGGTACTTTGTATATTCCTACCAACTCCCAGTTATATAGAAATTATAGAGAATCTAATTATCGTTAGAACGATTTGAAGACCGCTTTTATGCATATTAGTACCTACATGTTATATCGGGTCCTCTTTTGGAAAATTTCATCTTTAGCCACTACTATATATGTAGAGAAGGGTGAAGATAGCTCCCTATTTTCCAACATCAACCCACATAGAAGCATCTATTGATTTACGTAACCAGGATAACAATGCATGTTGTAACGTCGCCTACTCGATTTAACGTACACCTTGAAAGGTAATGGTGAATAGTGAATTGTATGAATTATATTGGACGAGTATACGCACGAGAAGTGTGAGTATTCTTAGTGTAACTGCAATAATTACTCATTGTTTGTTTTATTTTATTTTATTGCACTTCATACATATCAATTATTATCATTTAAAGGCGGACTTAATGCCAGAGGTTTCTCTACAAGTCAACGTAAAGTTTTATCTATTTATTTTATTATTATTATTTCTGTTTTGGTTATTATTTTAACTGAAATATTTATGAGTACATTAATCTTTGTAATTAAGTCTTGTGATAGACCTAATAACTGTGACACAGTTTATATTTTATACTAATGGAGTTATTAAGATTACTTTGTGTAATATTGTAAATCTTTTACTGTACTAAATTTATTTTTCATTTAATTAAACGAGGTACATATACAATATGTCTACGTATTGTTAAATATGCCTTTAATATGCCCTAGTTTTCATAAAGAAGTGACTAAGTACGCAAAGTTAGCCTAGACGTATTTTTTCTTTTACATTAATTTGAGAATAAATTTTAAGTATACCGTCAACAAAAATTTCGTCTTTACTTAAAACAAAAAAAATATTTGAAAAGTTGAATATTGCTACACTCAGGTTGCCACACCAGTTCCTATGAGATTGGGGGGAGAGGTTAAGTACCCTAGAGAAATATGTATTGAGTAACGATCACCTCTATAAATAGGTTAATGTTTATTTATCAGACGTGTCAAACAAAAAACTGGTGGATAACCAAAATAAAAATTATTTTAACCATAACTGCCCATAAAAAACAACACAAGTGTTTTAAACAATAAAGATTAGTGGATAAGTATTAAGTATGCGCGCCATTATAGACGTCCAAGAACATAAACAATACGTGAACACTTTGAATTAACACGTACACTGAAAAAATCTCACGCCCTATCTAATACGAAAGTCGGTCAATGTCGTCAAATTCGCAGGTTGGGACCATTAACGCACTTTGTTTGTATTTTGAGTTTTATCATCGCACATTACGGTTGGTATTGCATTAATTCGCGATGTTTGCATAATGAAAGAGTAAATCAATTAATCATATCATTAGAATAATGTCGTGATTGAATGTAAGGCACACCGCGTGGGAAGCGACAAGCGGGCGCGACACCGAGCCGTGGGGCTTCTGTGAAATCGCATTTGCTAGGACATTCGCGCTTTTTTTATAGGGCTTCGGTACTTTATAGTTCACAGACCTATAAAGTACATTTTACCAATCGAATCGTGTTTGTTGATTTGTCATGTGATAGAAAGGCCCGTATAAAAAACCCATCATATTTCAATCAAAATCAGTCACTGAAACCTTTAATATAGGTTCGGTGAGTCTTTATTTATATTTCGTTTGTGACTACATACTATCGTACACACCTACCATCACGCATTTATCCCCGAAGGGGTATGCAGAGGTGCAACCAGAGCACCCACTTTTCGCCAAGTGTGTTCCGTCCCATAATGTGATAGGGGGCGAGCCTATCGCCATATCGGGCACAAATTCCAGACTCCGGGCTGATATTGAGTAGAAAAACCTAAATATCACTTTGCTCGACCCGGGATTCAAACCCAGGACCTCAGAGCGCTGCCGTACCGCGCATGCAGTACAACTACGCCACCGAGGCAGTCATACATACCATCGTATTTTAATTTATTGTTTTACTAATATTACAAATGCGAAAGTTTGTGAAAATATTTGTATGTTTGTTAGAAGTAGAGCTAAACCGATTTGGATTAAATTTGGCACACGGATACTACGCCCTGGCTTAACAAACAGGCTACTTTGCTCTCATGGGAAATAATTGATTGTTATTATCTAATGTTATTTTTAAATAAATGACGCTGGCATCGCACAAATAGAGCAATGGATCACTACACTTTAATCACCGATTGAACCGACATCGAACATTGAAAGGCTGATCACGCAGAGGAAGCTACGACCAATACCTAGTTCAAACCTTAAAAAAATTGTAGCAGCTTAATTTTACTAGTCTGCATTACCTAGCAGTAAGTTGTGTTTAATTGCAGCCATATTATTCTGGATAAAACACTAACTAGACGTGACTGAAAACTCCAAATGAAAGCCAACAAACTCCACAATGAAGACTCATTAAAAAACTTATGACTATTATTAAAGACGATTAAGGGCTTAAATAATATTATTATGAAAACACTAAAATACTCAGTTTGTAGAATTACAATGTCTTATGACGGAAAAATAATTTATACATATATTTATCAAAAATTGCTCTGAATGACGAGACGAGCTTGCCATTCGCCTGATTGTAAGCTATACGACCGCCCATAAACAGTAGAAACACAAAGTATTGTTGAATTACAAAGTATTGTTTGGTATTCCACTGCGCTCGCCATCCTGAGACATGAGGTGTAAATTGTAATATCTAATTACGTCAAGTATTTACGCTGGCTACAAATATTGTAAGTTTATCCTAAAAAATAGTTTGCGAGGCATTCTACTCAATTGAATCCTCATGAATGAACTGCCCGAGGCAGTATGCCTGAAATAATCCGAATAACTCAGTCTTAAAAGACACCCGATATTAACCAAACATGAATTTAAAACAATAAACAAAAAGCAAAATAAAAAGCGCTATACATTACCTATGTTATTAATTATAATGATAGTCTGAGTAATGGACATGTGATGTTTAAAACATTTTTGTCATCATTTCCGTCAGGTGCGGATTAGTGTAGGTGTCGAATGACATAATTATTTCATATTTGCATAATTTGTTTTAGCTATGACGTGTTATTATGATGGTATAATGACTCTACACGTTCGAATTGATCTTATTTATATCTGTATTTAGTTTGGAGTGAACTGAATTGAAAGATGCCTAACAATTACAATTGCCTGACAATTATGGTTATAACACATTCGGTCAAAATTATCTTTATAATTTAATTAACGTCGTTATGAAAACGCTTTTAAATAAAACTTTTTGATACAGTCGAATGTGGTAATAAACATTGAATAAAAAAAACTCTTCATAGCACTGCACTGCGTTCATCATCCTCTTAATATTAGATGCGTAAAGATGTAAGTATAAGCCGACAAAATACTAGTCATATTGACCTATGTTTCCAAATAAATGGTATTGTTTTTTTTTTATAAACATAAAACAAAACACAATCAATTGTTTAATACGACAACTGTCAAATAAAAGTTACCTACTTGAAACTTTTGTCTCATTACTCCTACCCTAGCCCTAACTCGCGATAGACAGAACAGTTTCTTACATAACATACTCTTGTAGCATACAAAACACAACCACCTAGTGCCTAATCTATGTTTAAATTTTACATACCTATCATCACGCAAAAGGAAAAATATTATATGTCCGATTCTATATGTATTAAACCTATATACATATATTTACAATCAATAGTATTTATGAATGACAATATCGGCGAGCGGGCGTGAGGCGTTTGCGTCGGCGTGACATTCGGGTCAATACGACCTGTGTTTCGCTCCATTCCGACTTCTGACTAAGTATTGTAGTGTTAAGGACTATTTTGTAGCCACGTCTACCAGACATGGTACATAAATATACATACTTCGGGACGTCTCTCCAAACTGCGCAATAACAATTTAACGACACTTGTAATATACATCAAAAACGTGGGAAGCCACGGATAGAATTTTTAGAACAAAATTTTTATTTCTTGGCGCACTTGTACTGTTTGGTTATAATTTAAGTAAACATTATTTTGAACATTTAAGCTTGGGAACAGGTGAATGTTTAAATAACAGAGTTTATTATCTTAACACCTCCACTAAAACAGTTGAAAGTAAATAAGATACAGTCCCCACAAACTCAATACCGTAGTCAAGGATTAGGACAAATCACGAAATATTTTCATTAGCAGCCAAATATCGCCTAATCTAAATGCTGAACTCATCACCCCAACTTCCCATATCGTATCGTATTTTTAAACATTAAACATTCGAACCACGTGGGTAGCGCTCGGAATAAACCTTCACCAAGTTTTGATATTCTAAACAGCTAACGCCTCGAAATTGGTGCTAATAGTTAAATAGTCGATGACTTTACCCAGCAGACATTCAAATTGCCTATAAAATTGTATTATATTGAGTGTTTAGGCGTTTATTGCCAATGTTGAGTAGGTTTGATTAAATTAGTAGTTAATTTTGGCACTCTATGGCGTCTATTGTAAGTTATTCTTGTTGATAAAATCCAATATTGTGGGTTTTGCTTACGATTTGCGACTCAACATTTGTAGAGTATGAGTAAGTGCATATTTATTACATACTTTAGTGATACTGTAAACTAAATAATCCGTTATTTTTTCAATTACATACCGGTATTATGTGATATTTAATTCTAAGTATGTAATTAAATGTTTAACTTCATTTTCATAAAACGTCAGTTGATAAAATACTGTTTTTTTTCCACAAAATTGAAACATTTTTATTTCTGTACCATACTAAGAGCATAGAAAAAACAAATGCCATCAAATATGTAGTATCTTAGTAGGTTAATATATTTGTCTCCATTTAGTTAATTAAGGTATATTTATATTATTATTGGAACTATAAAATAATACAAAAATACTCATTACTTACCCATTTTTAATCTTTGGCTCCATACAATAAAGTTTAACATCACTCCCGCTTTCATCACTTATTTTATTGTTAATCACTTGTATCACAGTATATCTTTGGATAAGTCATTAATCCACAATCCCCTTAATCACAGGCTTGTTTTGTTTACATTATCTTAAAGCACAAAAATCACAATTACGTAATGCGCAAGAATCAGCATTAACAAATACAATAACCACTAATATATACTTTCCATAACATTTACTGTATTTTTAATGAAAAACACTAAAAATAACATAAAAACCTAACATAATAAGTCAGTCATTAAGCTTGCAATGAATTAACACCAGCTTCTGGAGATCTTGACACAAAACAATATTTTACAGCAAAATAAATCTACACAATACGCTATGTAATAATTTCATGTACTAATAGCTGAATATAAAGTTAAAGCCGAGCTATCGCTTGATCGCGAGTGGTCGTTCTAACCACTGGGTTCAGTTAAACTGCACTGTTTTCTATTCACACGATGACCATCGTGCGGCGCGCTTGCGAGAAAGTCCATAAAATGATTTGACACTTGTCAGTAGACATGCGAGCCGCGTTTATCATAGCATCTAGATTTTAATTCAAATCATCGAAATAAAAACGTTAGATGTTTGCGTGTCGTCGCTTTTCAGATCCAATTATCGCTGTTGAAGAATGTGCTTTATATAAACGTTTAAGATCGAAAATATGATTAAACTGAGAGACTGCATAAATGTGACGACTTTTGCACCCGACTACAAGCAATAATGGAGACATTTGATTTGCAGATGCGGACATCAGCATCTTTTAGCTCCCCATAAATTGGCTTTACAATTTTCACTGAGTAACAATGTCAAAAATCTGTTTTATGGTAGAGCAATCTGGATATTATCACGCATTGACTAATCAATTCCCGAGTATGTTGCATTTTTATTTTGCAGTTTTCAAATTCCACTGTTAATGTCTTATACTTGACTAGGACGATGTAATTTGATCATACTGTTTAGGTAAATCGCTGGCTCACTAATACAATGTCTTGTGTAATTTTTTAGATTAAAGTTTTCATGTTGGTAAATATTAAAAAAGACCATTCACGGCTCCTCCTTTATTTATTTTCGGGTTTATTAGATATTTTTTCTAAAAAAAAGTATATAATTTAATTTGGACATCAAATATAACACGGACCCTTGTAATATAATATGTAATATGCCAGCGGTATGTTGGTAGGTATTTATAACTATCTTCCAAATACATAATTTTAGCATTTGATGACTTGTATGACGACGAAGTCATTTACGTTTTCCAGCAAAAGCCTGGTAAGAGTATATTTATTGCCACCCCAATATCACGGCGCGACGTTAGCGTGCTTATAACGGCGCAGCTTTCCCCTACTTTTGTGTTTAAAATTCCACTTTCGAGTAAAATCATGGTGTCAGTACCGCGTAATTAGCGTCGCAGAAAGAAATCTCTAAAGTTTACGACAGTTAAAGCAAAAAGTGACGAACTTTCGTTAGTTAAGTGCTGTTTTATTGCTGCAGAAAAACTATGATAAAACCGTAAAGTTAATAGCTGGGAAAAGTGAAATGAGTTACGTAGTACGTGCTAATTATCAAAGATCGTGCGTTCGGTCTT
The DNA here is from genome assembly GCF_014839805.1 of Manduca sexta. Classification (NCBI taxonomy): domain Eukaryota; kingdom Metazoa; phylum Arthropoda; class Insecta; order Lepidoptera; family Sphingidae; genus Manduca; species Manduca sexta. The sequence continues at coordinate 8,269,132 of NC_051123.1, forward strand.
ACTAAAGACGTTTGCAAATACTTAGATCAGATAATGTAAGATTGATTACGTTTACTGTTACTCATATTAAAATACATAGTGAGGCCCTTTTTATACTCTAATTTCTGTAACCTTATAGTTTCTGATGAGCAATTATTAGTTGTTTTTTTTAATTACCAATAAACTCAATACCATTTTACATTCGCGCCGTCTACGTTTACGTTACGTAAAACAACGATAAAATCCGCAAACTAGTTTTATTCCAATGTCTAACATTCGCGTAAACATAAGAAATCATTATGTTTTTTTACATTGCGATAGTATTTTAATTTTTGCATCTCTCTAGTTTACATACTTTCATTTCATTAACGATTTGCGGAAGCATAGTATAGCTAGTAACGCTATTCTGCTTTGATTTATTTACCATAATAATTATAAACGAAATTAATATCAACAGAATTCTAGCATGCCTTAATACAGTCAGATATGACAGTCTTTTGCACATCGAATAGTTTTTCATTGATTTTTAACATTGAGTTGTGTGCAGCTTTTGGCAAAAATAACTTGAAAATATTGTACACATTATACACATAACCATCTATACTTATATTGCAATTCACAACCACAGTATTAATGCAGAAAGTACCCACACTATAAATAACATATTCAAGTGTTTTATTTGACACGACATTCTCTATCGAGCCAAATATTTGTCATTAACAACTCTAGATAATTACCACTAATTTCTTTAAATACCCAATATCGAACGCAAACATCGCCTTTGTTCCAATTGCTGGTATCGCAGTGTAAATAAGGCAAACATTGCTTTAGAAAACATCCTGTTGAAGTCCACACCGCGTTGCGTATCGCCGTATTGTACTGAACAATCGCTCGTGTTGGGTTACATTTACGTCATGATGTATCTGGACCGTGAATGCGTCGGTTGACGGATTTACACCACCTTTGATGTCATCGGCCCATCCTGCACGTTACTTTGGTTTAGTATTTGGGACACGAAATTCATCATGTTTTGTATTTAGAAGAAAAGACGTAATATATTGGCTACCTATATCTCATTGGAAATCATTGAATAGAATTATCTTAAGAAGTGAATCAAGATAAGTGGCTTCTGATAGACAGAATTAGAATAACTTCAATGATAGAAATAATACAACGACATTATTAATAATTTGTTATACATGTTACATTTATTTTATTGTAGCAGCTAACTGATTCTGTACTAAATTATCAGATATATTCTTACACTGAAAAATTACCATCGGATACCATCATAACCTTTTAAATAGGATCGGATAAGGTTCATAATTTTTAAACTACGGCATCCTAAAGGATGCCGTTTCGACCACATAAATGGAGGTAATATGCTACTAACTATTTCTAACCAGCACACGAGCTATGCATTTAAATCTAGACATAACTGGTTGTATGCTTTAATATTAACTGATATTTTGATCTGAACTTTAGACTTAAATGTTACAGGGGTGCGATGTCAGGAAACCTCCACGCGGTGCATCCTGGGCAACGGCGCGTCGGTCAATTTGGTCGACGCGCCGGCCAATATCCTGACAGCAGAGTTGGCTGGCGATCGTAGCCTGTTGCGACGATCGTCGTCTAATTCTAGTTGAGGTGGCCTGCTCTTACGGGTGGCTCCCATCTCTGTTCTGGGGGTGTCGACGGGCTTGGTGTGCACTCACCCCGCCCCAAGCAGGCATTAGGGACTTTCTCCCATTGCCGCCGTCGTATATCGTAATCTGGTATGGAGGTCGTGGTTATGTCTCGCGCTTCTGCCGGACCGAGGGTCTTGGCTTAACCGCCCGGACCGCGAGGGAGAAAACCTCTATAAAAAGTCACCCCGAATCTCAAGCGGCGGCGCACCGCGAGGGGATGCATGGCCGATGGGTAGTTCGGTCTTGAGTGCGACCCCCGCCAGAGTACCGGCCGACACTCTGTGCGGGTTACGCTAGGCTTACCCAGGTACAGGGGGCTCTGCCTGGGTGGACCGTTATTTCCCCCATACTCGTGGGACTCAAAATGGAACCTAAAAATCAAATAAAACAATCTAATATCCTATTGATGAAGTTGCCTCGTCCTGCTTCAGATTCTGGGGCAGGAGAGGCGGAGGTTATAGGGCGCAAGGCCGATCATATAGATGTTATGCAGGAAAGCGTGAGCTTGAAGCCCACAGTGATGGAGGCCGAAT